>NW_003852678.1:554384-600863 GCF_000181295.1 Otolemur garnettii
GGGCGCGCCAAACAACAATGACGGCTACAACCAAAAAATATGCGGGCGTTGTGGCGGGCGCCCGTAATCCCAGCTAGTTGGGAGGTGGAGGCAGGAGACTCGCTTGAGCCCAGGAGTTGGAGGTTGCGGTGAGCTGTGACGCCACAGCACTCTACCCAGGGCGACAGCTTGAGGCTCCGTCTCAAAAAAAAAAAACCAAAAGAAAAGAAAAATGGCTCACTGCTGGGTGAACTCAGAGTATGCAAAATTTATCTCGCCTGAAGACAGAACGCGGGAGTCACACCCACGCTCCCTCCCGAAGCCACGCCCAGGGCCGGGCAATTGCTTAAAACTTTGTTCCCGATAGGACGCCTCTCCCCTGCTCTCCTAGTTCCTGTACCCTAAAGGACAGTGCGAGCAACAGCTTATGCTATTTTAACGCGGACTCTTGGTAAACACCTAGAAAATGCGCCTTCTTTTTCCTCGAAAGCCCACTTGTAAGTGCTAACAGCAGCGCACATTCAGGGCGGCCTGGACCCGAGCGCCTTCCCCAGGCTTTGGGACAAATAAGTTACGCCTTAGTCGCGGTGTCTGAGTCTCGTTGCAGGTGGGCACGCCCTTCCTGGGCTCATTCCTACTGCAAAGCTAGGAAGTCCCCGAAGCCGCCAGGTTTCTGGCCACAGCTCAGGTCCGGCCGAGGCCCCCGCGCGCCGCCCCCCCTCCTCTTGACCCTGATGCTGGCCCACGCAGCCCCTCGTCCTCGACCTCTAAACCTTCCCACTCCGGCACCCGCACGCGCGCTCAGAACCCCTCGCACAGTGACCTGAGAGCCCGCCGGGCGGGGCCGAGCACGCGGAAACCTGGGAGCCGGTGGGGCGGGGCCGGCGCGCGGAAACCTGGGAGCCGGTGGGGCGGGGCATCCGACAGCCCCAACGGCCGCTGTAGACGCGCGGGAACTCCTGGCGCCGAAGCCCCGCCCCTCCTCCGTTTGAACCCGAGGTCCCGCCCCCACTCTGGCCAATCAGCGGGCGCGGCGCGCGACGGCCGCCGTGGCGACCCTTTGTAGGCGCTGAGTGATGGCCGCACGCCCCGCCCCGTCCGGTGGACGCCCCTCCCTCAGCGGCGGCGGGACGCGAGCGGCGACAGCGGCAGACCGGGCCGAACGGGCTGGCGGGCTCGTGGCGCAGGTGAGCGTCCTGGCGGGGGCGAGGGCGAGGGCCGCTCCAGGTGGCTCCGGGCGGCGCGCGCCTTTGTGTGTGGCAGTGCCCGTGCCCCCCGACGGCTCGCCGGGCCGCGGCGGGACTCGAGGACTCTGGTGAGAAGAGCGCGAACAACCGGGCGCATCCCCGGCCCACCGTTTGGTTCCGCCCGGTCGCCCCACTCCGGACTCTCCGGTCGGTGCGGTCCCGGCCCCGGTCGGCTTGTGTCTTTCCGTTTGCGGGAAGCGCGGCTGCGGCGGAGCTGACCTGAGGAGAGCGGATCCCGGGCCCCGAGCCGTGGCCGCCTGCCCTCCCGTAGCCGTCGGCGGCGCCCTGGAGTCGGCGTTGGTGCAGAGCAGGGCGTGGGCGGCGGGAATCAGCCGCGGAGCTCGGACCCGGCTTCGTGCGGGGTGGACGCCCTCCCCGCACACGGAGGGCGGGCCGGGCCTGGGAGACGCCTGCCCGGTGGGTGCGGGCCTGGTCGTTCACCCCGAGGGCTGTCAGCACGTGTGTGGTGGCGCCCCGGGGAGCCCCGCCGCCCCTGCTGCGGGGCCGGCGGGGCGGGCGGGGACAGGTCCCGAGATCCCCATGGCGGTCACCTCCGACAGGATCCCCGTGGAGAACCGTCTTTTTTGGTCCAGACAGAGCGTTTTCCCGGCCGCATCAACCCGTCTGGTGGTCCTGGTGGCCTGTGAGTGCTTGATGCACAGCCGCGGGGCTGGACGAACCGTCCTCTGGAAAAGTGCCCCAGGGCCACAGCCAGTGACTCAGGCCCGGGATTCCAGCTCTCTGGGGGGCTGGGGCAGAAGGATCCCTGAGCTTAGGAGTTGGAGACCAGCCTGAGCAAGACCAAGACTGTCTCTACCAAAAATAGAAAAATTGCCCAGGTGTGACAGTGCCAGCTGTCCCAGCATCTCAGTAGACCAAGACAGGAAGGTTCGCTTGAGCCCTGGAGTTGGGGGCTGCAGTGAGTTGTTATGAGGCCACTGCATACCTGCCTGGGCCATCAAGAGCCTGTGGGTTGAAGAAAAAAAAGGCAGCAATTATGACCCTTTTCTGGGAAGAGCGGCAGGTTTTATCTTGAAAAGAGAGGCCTCAATTTGCTGCTGGAACATGATCTTGAGGAAAAGAAAGTTTATTGTCCCAGGTAACAACAAATACTTGAAATTAACCTTTTAGTAATTACTTGAGGAAAATCTCTAGCAGACTGGTGGAATGGGGCGCTCCCTGGAGCTGGTCACTCTGTGTCGACAGTTGGCAAATAAACAGCCTTGGGACTCACCATACTACTGGTTCTTCCCTGTTTCCTTTTGATGAAATATTTCAAAATCAGTCTGATTGTGTTTAACATTGTTGGGTCGGTGCCCATAGTTCAGTGAGTAGGGTGCTGGCCACATATACCAAAGCTGGTGTTCAAGCCCGGCCAGGCCTGCTAAACAGCAATGACAGCTGCAACCAAAAAATAGCCTGGTGTTGTGGTGGGCACCTGAAACCCCAGGTATTTGGGAGGTTGAGGCAAGAGAATCGCTTAAGCTCAAGAGTTTGAGGTTGCTGTGAGCTGTGACGCCACAGTACTCTACCCAGGGTGACAAAATGAGACTCTGTCTCTTAAAAAAAAGTTAAGACATAAACGAGTCAGAGTCATAGTGTTCGAGGGCAACATAGTTAGTGAGACTCTGTCTCAAAAAAAAAGAAAGAAAGAAAGAAATTAACGTTGGCAGTGCCCATAGCTCAGTGGGTAGGACCCCAACCATGTATACCAAGGCTGGTGGGTTCAAACCCGGCCTCGGCCAGCTGAAGTCAACAATGACAACTGCAACCAAAAAATAGCTGGGTGTTATGGCAGGCACCTGCAGTCCCAGCTACTTGGGACACTGAGGCAGGAGAGTCACTTAAGCCCAAGAGCTTGAGGTTGCTATGAGCTGTGACATCACCGCACTCTACCGAGGGTGACAAAGTAAGACTCTGTCTCAAAAAAAAAAAACAAACCCTCAAACATTGTTAATGTGGATTTGCTGTTGAAACTCAAGACTCAAGTGTGTTTGCCAATGGCTATAGGTCCAGCCCTGCTGGCCAGAGCCTGCATTGGGCTGCTGTAGACCTGCAGTGTGAGAGCTGAGGCTGCACTGAGCCACGGAGTATGGCAGACTGAGGGATCGATCCTAAGGGCCTTGCCCTGAAGGGCTGGTGGAATTTGGGGCCTTGAACTAGAGGTGTGGGCCCTCTGGCCTTATATCCGAAAAGTCTAGCAGCCTTGGGCCAAGGTCACACAGGTAACACAGGGAATGGCACCTGGCCCAGGAGGGTCTGTTCTCACCTCCACTCTGGGCATCTCTTAGGGCCAGGCCCTACCCTGCTGGCTTTGCCCCAAGCACAAATACCAGACCGAGGTGGTCCTCACAGGCCACCTGAACCCAGCCTTGTCCTTTCACTCTCCACATAGGTTCTGGGTGACAGCACTTTGGGGTCATGCAGTTGTAACAACTGCCCGTGAACTTTTACCCCTTTTTGTGGTGATAAATCTGTCAGCATTTTATTTTTCCTAATAATCAAGCTATAATTTAATATAGTGGGATGTGCAGACATTAGTGGATAGTTCAGGGCTTTTTGATCCATACATGGACTGGTGTGGCACGGGTGCCTGTGTGGATAGTGCACCCTTCCCTATGAGAGTTTACTCTGTGCTTGGCTGCTTGAGGCATCTCCTACCCCAGGATGGTGACCCTTCCATGCTTGTATAACCTGGATTAGCTTTGCCTGTTAAATTTCTGTAGTACACACTGTGTCTTCTTTTTTCCTGCCTGTTTTGAGATTTGTCCATGTTATTGCACAGAGCATTAGGGTTTTCCTCACTGATTTGTAGTCTGTTGTCAGAACACACAGTAGTTTATCCATTCAGCATGTTTGTTATATGTTGAAAGGATGCTTAAATCTGAGGGCAATGAAAGAAGGCTACAGTAGGGTGTGGTCCTAGCAGAAGAGTAAATGCAGGACAGGATAGGGACAGGCACTGTTCAAGATTCCTGTGTCCCAGGGAGAGGGGCACAGGGGAAGGAGGGAGGTGGATTTCACTGTGCACTCTGGGAATTGGTGAAGTGGAAGAGGAGTTTATCAACAAGTTTCTAGTTCCTGGTGCTGCCCTTGGGCTGTGGGCGCTACCAGGCCAAGCCAAGCCCTTCATTGATTTGGTGTCTATAGTGTGTCCAGCAGGCTCAGGGTCCAGGGGCTTGATTTGCAATCGGAGCACTTGGTAGGCCCTCTACAGTCGAAGGGCAGAAAGCTCCCTCACACCAAGATCTCCCCAGGCAGGCAGGTCCTTTTCTGGCCTTGCCATCCCTTGACTTGAGCAATAGCAAAAAGTATCACAGAAACAGGTTGCGCATGAGACGTAACCTTCTGAGACTGGCTTTTCCCTCAGCATAATTCCCTTTGGATCCGTCCAGACCACCCTGGGTATCAAGTTTATTGCTGTCTGCTGCAAAGCAGGATTTCATGGTGTGGGCAGATCAGAGTTCATGTGACCATGCCCCAGGTGTAGGGGGTCTGTCCCCAGTTTGGTGCAATTGTGACAAACCTGTGAATGCTGCACATTTTTGCATGAATGTTGATTTTCATTTCTCTGGATAAATGTCTCAAGAGGTCACTTAATAATGTACAATTTTAAGAGTATCAAGTGAACAGAAGGTGAGATTTTTGACATTGAAAGGAAATTCAGAGGAAAAAGGAACCTCTTTTATCTGTCTACCCAAGGGTAGGACCAGCAGGGGTGAACCTTGCGGGGGGGGGGGGTTTGCTGGGAGGGTGCACTTGGCAGCTGGTTCTTTAGCCAAGCAGGACTCCATTTGCTCCCCAGACCCCAGAGTGGATAGCACATGGCCTCACACCCTTGCTTTTCAGAGGCTTCTGGGCATGCCCAGCCACAGGGAACCATCAGATTTATTTATTTATTTTTTAAGGACGTCTCAAGTTTGCATATTTAAAAAACAATTGTTTATACATAACTCAAATGGATTATTTAAAATAAAAATGTTTATCTACATTACATACATGAGAAGAGAGAAACTTGGTAATATCAAGGTAATGCCTTGGTAAGGCTTAAGTGTCTACTTCAGGAAGGGCCACCTAGTGGCAAGCTGGCCCATGCCCGTACCTACTCGTGGCTGTGTTGCCCCCCTCCAGCCCCCAAAGATCTCCCACTTTAGAGTCAGTTCAAAACATCAGTTCCCACATGTTTTTCCTTCTGGATAGAGATAGGGCTGGTATGTGTTGTACATCCTGAGAGAGGCTCACAGTGCAGGAGCCTTATGTATCCACGGTGCTGCCTGGGTCAGGGGCACAGGCCCCAAAGTGTTTTGGCTGCTTTGAAGAGAGAAAGAAGTTGGGAGGAGAAGGGTGGTTGTACAGGCTTGTTCCTGAGGGGGCTTGGGGAATATCAAGCAGAAGCAGCCTCATGGGTGCTCTGTACCCAAGACGTCCAAGGAATCCGTGTGTGCTCTGCTCTGGCTACTGCAGCAGCCTGGGCCCCAGGCTGCAAGGGTGCTATGTCCCTTCCTTCTAGAATGTGACGCATTGCATGCCTGCCTACCTGCTGGGAAGGAATGCCCAGCTGGCAAGCCTGCCCTTTGTGTCCCAGTGGTGCAGCTTTCCAAGGGCTGGCAGCAGTCCATGTGGACACTTGTTAGTGGAAGCGCTGAGAAAGGAAGGAACTAACCCTTGTGAAATGGGGGTGTGACATCCCCAGTCATGATCCCAAGGGGAGTCAGTGGACGGAGGTGTACACCCTGCCCCTGCTTCTGGGCCTTTTATGCCTTGTCTCACTTCCCCAGAGTCTCTCTTTTCTCATATGTGCCGTGATTAAATTTTCCAAAAAGTCCTTTCACCTATTTTTAGTCTATTTACCTTTTTTGGTAGAGAAAATTGGTCTGCATTTTAGAGAGTTGTCTAGATTGCAGATGGGGTGCACGGGGGTGCTGTTCTGAGGGGAGTTGTCCCCGAATCCCCACTCTTCACTGCCTGTTAGGTCATCACTGCTTCTTTCTTGGGAGTCAGAAACTAAGCCACAGGGTGTTGTCTGTTAGAGATTCTGCCTGGTGCTAAATGGCATCTTTCTTGGTCTCAACAGGACACCATGTTTGCACGAGGATTAAAGAGGAAGTGTGCTGATCATGAGGAAGACCTGGGGGCAGCCCTGGCTGGCTTTAAGGCCGTTCCCTCCTATAGCCTTCAGCGGCAGTCGCTCCTAGACATGTCCCTGGTGAAGCTGCAGCTCTGCCACATGCTGGTGGAGCCCAACCTCTGCCGCTCAGTCCTCATAGCCAATACAGTCCGGCAGATCCAAGAGGAGATGACCCAGGATGGGACGTGGCGTGTGGCTGCACCCCAGAGCACAGGTCAGGCTCCCCTCGACCGCCTAGTCTCCACAGACATCCTGTGCCGCACAGCACGGGAGCAACTAGGGGTGCGCCCTGCTCCTGGTGTGGGAGATGGCCACGTGCTAAGCCCTGCTTCTGAACTTTCTGCAGTCCCTCCCGCCCAGGTGCCAAGGAACCTTCAGGACAGCGTCTGGGAAATGGACAGCCCTCGGGAAAATAGAGGAAGCTTTCAGAAGTCACTAGATCAGATCTTTGAAACACTGGAGACCAGAAGCCCTGGCTCCACAGAAGAGCTGTTTTCAGACATGGACAGTTCCTACTGTGACTTGGACACGGTGCTCACGGGGATGGTGAGCAGTGCCAAGCCAGGACCCTGTGATGGGCTCCAAGGCTTGGCCCCAGCAGCCACCTCACCCCTACCCTCTAGCTGCAAGTCTGACCTGGGCGAGCTGGACCACGTGGTGGAGATCCTGGTGGAGACCTGAGGCAGAGACTACAGCTGCCCCACAGTGCTCGTAATCAGTCTGCAACCTGAGGATGCCGAGCACTCGACCTGCAGAAGAAAGTTTTATGTAGCCTGTGGCCAGCGGGGTCTCTAATCCCCCACCTGGTCATAGTGGAGCTGGGTCTCCTCCCAGACTTCCTGCCTGGGGCCAGTCTTGATATTCCTCATAGCCTGGGCCCCTTGCCTCTTTTTGTGTCCTGCCTGCAGCCACCATGGAGGACAGTGAGCCACAAACTGTATCAACCTCATTTAAATTTGGATAGGTGAATTTTTAAACATATAAAATTAAGTTTTATATGTTTTAGGCAGTATTTTGCCTTAAGAGATATTTTTTTAAACTTTTAATACTTTACCTCTTTAGATTTTTTCAGCTATTTTCTTAAAAGTATATTTTTTCTATGAATATCCTCTGCTGCTACATTAGAAACTTTTATAGAAAAACACTTGCATTGCCGTTGGTATATTTCATTTTTTGGAGGTTTAATTAAATTAAGTTTTTTTTTTTTTTTTTGCAATGAGCTTTACGATAGTCCAACAGTATAAATATACTGTCAGTTTTTACTTTACATTTGTGTGTGTCCCTTCTCCATTATATTATATTACACTTAGAGCTCGATTAAAATCGAGAACCAGGCACGGCCACTTCATTTCTGTCATTAGAGAATCTGCTGTGGGAGTCACGTCTGCTTGCCTAGATGTAAGTGTAAATTATGGAGGGTTTTATTTATGCCTAGTTATGTGTAAATGTCATTAAAGATAAAGTCACCAGCTGCTTTTCAGGGACTCAGCCTCTCAAGTGGTGCCTCTGATGGGTGGTCTCATGATGGGCCACCTGTCCCGGGTAGGGCCAATGCCTGTGGTTTGTGCACGAGGCTGCCCAGTGCCAGGCACACATGTCTGGGAAGGTGCAGTCTGTGTGCTGTTGACTGGAAATGCCTGTGCTGCTCTGTTGGTGCTAGGTCTAAAGTTTGAGGTTAAATTTAAGTTCAGAATAAAAGAAATCTGAATCTGTGTAGTTTATGGCCCTTGTTCGTGAGGGTGCTGCTACAGAAGTGAGGCCTGCACCTGTCAGACCCTCTTCCTGCTCACAAGTTGGTGTCCCCAGCCTTGTCCACCTGTGTCTATTTTATGCTCCTAGCTTCCCTGCTCCTCAGCAAGAAAGGCTGGTGTTCTTTTGTGCATGTGACCATTGTTTAATCTTGGTGATGTAAACCCCGTGTTATTAAAGCATTATCCAACAAGCAGAATGGAAATGTGTATCAACTTGTGTCACACCCTTCAGTGATCCTTTCCCAAGCCAGTCTTACTGGCTAGTGGTGTGGGCTGGGTGTGCCACGGAGGGAGGCAGTTGTTCTTGTTTTCCTACCACACTGCAAAATGCCCGTGGTCCCTGCTTTCTGAAGCTGCTGGATATTGAAAGTGTGAGTGGAGGAAAGTAGTTTAAAGGGTGTTTTATAGCAATAAACCTAACCTGGTGTTCTTTATATAAACAGTCTTACCTTTTAAAAATATCACTTGTTCAGTTTCAGTGGTGGCTGTAGTGTCAATTTTGGCAGACTTCAGAAGCATGCAGTCCCCTGAGAGTGTGACTTGGGCACACGTGCTGGCTCCAGGGTGCTTCTCAGTGCAGCAGGACCCCAAGGTGGAAGTGACTGTCCCTACCTTCCTGCCCTAGGGCTGAGGAACCTGCTTTGATTTAGAAATGTGGCTTTGTTGAAGGCAAGGAGCCAGGTGAAGCAGTGCCCTAGCCTGGAATCTTGCCTTGCTTGGTTTGTCAGACTCATCAGTCAGAAGACTGCTTGTTTCTGCCAGTTGTTTTTCTAAAAATTTGGCAATTTAATTGAAATGTATGTGGCATTTTTATGTGTGTACCTCTTGATTGGAAACAAAATTTCCAAGTGTTTAAAAAATGTTTATTCAGAAGCAGGTATATAAATTTCAGTCACCTGAAATGTTTGCAGTGTTGCCTGGGACCTGCCTCAGGCCAAGCCCTGATTCCTCCCTCCCCTCTACCCTAAGGTGAGTGGACATTTAATTTCCACCTTAGTTGATAGGGTGTCATACAAGTGTGTTTATCAAACTAAGGCCTGAGTGTCAGGTGATGGATGACCTTCACAGGCTTGTGGATGCAGGCACCTGATGTGTGTGCTGCCGGCTTAGTGCAAGCTTCACAGCCTTTTCACTCCGAAAGTGAGTAAGGTTTTAGGGAGGACAATGTGCAGGTGGCAACCTCCCTCCTTTCAGGGATGCTATCATTGTTTTGGTGAGACCTGGGCATTGTCTTGTCACTGCTTTTTTGGGGGGGGGGAACAGTCTCACTATGTCACCCTCAGTAGAGTGCTGTAGTGTCACAGCTCACAGCACCCTCAAACTCTTAGGCTCAAGCAATCTTCTTTCCTTAGCCTGGGACTACAGGGCCCTGCCACAACAACGCCTGGCTATTTTTCTTAGAGATGAGGTCTCACTCTGGCTCAGGCTGGTCTCAAACTCTTGAGCTCAGGCAATCCATTCACCTCTGCCTCCCAGACTGCTAGGATTACAGGTGTGAGCCACCACACCCAGCCTTCTGGATGCTTTTAAGACCTATAGGAAGTATTTAGGGATGGTTTTCTGCATGTGTCACTAGCTTTGGGTTAAAGAGTTTTAGATCTGTCAGTTAGCATCTTTTGTCAATTTTGGAACATTCTTGGCCATAAAAACTCAAATATTCTCGGGTAGTGCTTGTGGCTCAAAGAGGTAGGCGGCCGGCTCCATATGCTGGAGGTGGCGAGTTCAAACTCAGCCCTGGCCAAAAACTGCAAAAAAACCCTCAAATATTCTCATTTGTTCGCTTTCCCTTCTTTCTGCTTCTGGAACTCCGGTTAACTTGGGTTAGGCCATCTGACTTGCTCTATAGACCTTTGGATATACTGGCCTTTTCTCTACATTTTTCCTCTCCATTTGCTTTTTTTTTGGTTAAGCAGGCCTGGACTGGGTTAGAAACCATCACTCCTGGTGCGTGGGGTCAGTGCTCTAGTCACTGAGCTATGGGTACCCTGCCTCTGTGTTCCATTTGAATCTTTCCTATTCAGGTTCACTGATGGTTCCTCCCCAGTGTCCAGTCTGCTATCAAGGCCATCTACAGAGTTATAGCTGGATGTGGTGGCACTTGCCTGTAATCCCAGCTACTTGGGAGGCTAAGGTAGATCACTTGAGCCCAGGAGTTTGAGGCTTCTGTGAGCTATAACGATACCACGGCACTCCAGCCAGGGCAATAGCAAGACCTCGTCTCAAAAAAATGATTCTTTATGATACTATATTTTCTGTTTCTAGTATTTTCATTATCTCTTTAAGAGTTTCCTTGTTTCTGCTGAACAATGTCCACGGCTTCACCTCTTTGAAACAGTCCCCTCACAGCCCTTGCTGTCCTCTCACAGCCAGGGCCATCTGCTTCTGCTCTGCTCATCACAGCTCATGTTTCCTGCTTTATCGTGTATTTCATAATATTTCAGTGTAGGCTGGACATTTCATGGAGAGAACAGTAGCATCTGAAGCAAACCATGTTGCATGCCCCTCCCTCTGTCCCCACAGTGGGGACCAAGCTGCTCTTCCCTTTGCTGAGCTGGATCTGACTTTGCTGCAGCTTGAGTTCAGACTGGAGGTGTTTTGAGGGTAGCATCAGGACACTTGCTTCAGCCAAACCACCTTCTGTGGGAACTGACTGCTGTGTTTACAGATCACAGGAGACCTCTCTGCTCTCCATGCCCACCCCTTGTCCTGTCCTGAGGGTCTTTCACACTGTTTCCTCTTCCTCCCCTCCCAGAGGCTAATCCCCCGCTTCCTTCCCCTCCCACCCACTAATCCCTCTCTGTCCCACCTTCAGAGGGAGGCTCTCTTCAACCTGACATTCCCCAAGACAACTGGGGATCCCTTGGCCCCCTGTACCATAGCTGGCTACATGTGGTAGGGCAGCATGGACATGTCTTCTGGCCACCTCCTCTCTGAAGGGCTCACTGTTGAGTCATGTAGGTTTCCTTGTAGTAGTCTCTGCTCTGAGTTGTTTGAACTGTGATTTTGTATCACAATGGGCTCATTCCGGTAGGTCTCTTAAAACTAGGCCACATGGAGGCTGGGCATAGTGGCTCACGCCAGTAATCCCAACACTTGGGAGACTGAGGATGGTGGATTGCCTGAGCTCATAGCTCATTGCCTGAGACCAGCCTAGGCAAGAGTGAGACCCAGTCTCTAAAAAATAGCTAGGCACTGTTGCAGGTGCCTATACTCCCAGCTACTCAGGAGGCTGAGTCAAGAGAATCGCTTGAACCCAAGAGTTTGAGGTTGCTGTGAGGTGTAACGCCTTGGCACTCTGCCGAGGGTGATCAAGTCAGACTCTGTCTCAATAAAAACACTAAAAACTAGGACACATGAGCCAGATAGTTCATGGGTCTGTTCAGATCCTGCCCAGCTCCAGGAGCCCCTGACGGTTGCTGGGCCTAGATGCAGTGACCACCAGGCTAGGTGTGGGCTGGTAGATGCTGGCCTGGGGACCTGTATGGGTGGCTACACATACTGAGACACTTTAAGAGCAGCCAATGGGGCCAGTGTGGGGTGAAGATAGTTCAAGTCTGGAACTGTGGAGTCTGAGCCTCTGAAAGCCGAGGAGGGCAGGAGAAAGGCCTGTGGTCATCAGTGTGGGCAGTGAGGCAGTGGTGCTGACAGGACAGCATCAAACACTGTGACTTGTTGAAGTCTTAACTTTTTTAGACACAGAGTCTTACTTTGTCACCCTCAGTAGAGTGTTGTGGCATCATAGCTCACAGCAATCTCCAGTTCTTGGGCTTAGGCATTCTCTTGCCTCAGCCTCCCAAGTAGCTGGGACTATAGGCATCTGCCACAATGCCTGGCTAATTTTTGTTGCAGTTTGCTGGGGCTGGGTTTGAACCTGCCATCCTTGGTATATGGGGCTCAGTGAGTAGGGCGCTGGCCCCATATACCAAGGGTGGTGGTTTGAACCTGGCCCCGGCCAAACTGCAATAAAAAAAATAGCCAGGTGTTGTGGCAGATGCCTATAGTCCTAGCTACTCAGAGGGTTAAGCAAGAGAATCACCTAAGCCCAAGAGTTGGAGATTGCTATGAGCTTTGGTGATGTCATAGCACTCTACTGAGGGCAACAAATGAGACTATGTCTCTAAAAAAAAAAGAAAGAAAGAAAAATTCCATATTATTTAAGAATGAGAAAAGAGGCTCCGCACCCGTACCACAGTGGTTACTGCACCGCCACATACTCTGAGGGTGGCAGGTTTGAACTTGGCCTGGGTCAGCTAAACAGCAATGACAACTGCAACAAAAAATAGCCAGGCACTGTGGTGGGTGCCTGTAGTCCCAGCTACTTGGGAGGCTGAGGTAAAAGAATCACTCAAGCCCAAGAGTTTGAGTTGCTGTGCCCTGTGATGCCACGACACTCTACCAAGGGGTGATATAGTGAGACTCTGTGAGACAGAGACATAGTGAGACAAAAAAGATGAGAAAAAGATCTTTGCCTTCTTGATTGCAGAAAGGTAGTCCTCACTACAATATGCACCTTCTGTGTCACTTTGGGTAAATCAGGAGCTTGACTGTGTACCTGGTGTGTGACATGCCTCACCATGCCTCTCACTGACTTCTTCCCACGCCTCCTCTGCCTCCCTCTGGGCTCTGCCAGCTCCTGCCTCAGGTATGAGGGTTCATTCTGGGGCCTGGACATGCTTGTAGGATGACCCCCACATGCCCAGGTGACCCCCTACCTCTATTTTCATCCATCTCTCATCTTCATGCCAGGCCTAGCCACCTCTGCTGAGGAGTACTTTCTCCCAAACACCGATGATTCCTCCTATTTCACCTGCCCACACTGGAGCTGTCCCCCACTTTCTGTGTGCCCCCCACCTCCATCAGCACCTGTGGTGCAGACAGGCCTTGGCAGCCCCCAGCAAGAAAGGCTCTTACCCATCTTCCCAGCTGGCCTACGCCCCCATAACCACACCCTGCAGGCTGCAAACCCCATGGCATTCTGCTATAGTAGAGCCATGTGCAGACTGGTCTCCATATATGACCTCAGCCCCTGTAGGAGCCTTCCAGCAGGTGCCAAGAATGGCATGCTCCTCCTCACCCACTCCTTGCCCTGCCTGAGTTGCCCTTCAGAGAGGCTGGTGGCTTCATGACCTCGGGGCCCTGGTGGCAAGTGCACCCTGCTGCAGACCAGTGTTTTCCTCACTGCCCATCCCCATCTCAGGCAAAGGGTTCCAAGGTGTGCTGTGAGCATAGGGTGCTGGCTATGGTCAAGTCCAGCCATACTCCTAGGAGCTGCTCTCAACCCAAGCCACCTACCTTCAGAGTAGCATCTACTCTGAGAACAAGAAGTTCTTCTGGCAACGGGATCCACTCCAGAGGCACCACGAGGCATTAGTGTTCTGCAGGGCTCTCCAGAGTTCTCTAGACTCAGAACAGGAAAACAGATGCAGTCACTAAAAGGAGACCATATAGGCCTTTGGAATAGATTGCTGGAGCATGGCTGCAGCATGCAGAGGGGCACCAGCCTTGCCATCAAGTAGTGACTCACAAAAGCCTAGACACATTGACCCTTAAGGACTCTAAAGACAGTGTGCCCTCTGGGAGCCCTGGCTGTCCCATTTATTTGTTCATTTCCAAAGTCACTCAGATGACACGAACCACCCTGCACAACATGCCAGAGTTCTGTCTCCTCCCCTGCTGTGTCTCCCCACTGGTCTGTCCCCTGGCAAACAGATATCATCTCTTTCAGGTTTTGGCTGGGGCTGGGTTTGAACCTGCCACCTCTGGTACATGGGGCTGGCACCCTACTCCTTTGAGCCAAAGGTGCCGCCCTCAGATATCGTCTCTCCCATGGGGCCAGATACTTTGATAATTCTCTTCACTCAAGTGCCTAGAACCGTGCTGTGTATGAAACAGATTCTATGGGCTATGAGTACAGTGGATGCTGAGGAGTGAGCAAATGAACAGGCAGATGCCTGACACACACCTCGTGTGATTCTGCCTGCCATGGGGGACTGGGAGAGGGGCCTGCCTGTGGGACGCCCACGCTCTGGCAGGGAAGGGAAAGTGGGTGCATAAGTAATGGCAGAGAAGGCATAAGGCACAAAATGTCAAATTATTTCCAAATAACCTTGTGTTTTAGGACATGCAAACTATCCTACACCCCCCCAGAGTGGCACCTGGCCTCCAGTCCTGAATGTCCAGCCATGCCCAGTCTCTACACCAAGGACTTCCCAAGCTGCTAGGCGCCCAGCCTGGTGCTGATGCACATCAGCACTGCCACTGAGGCTGCCCTATCGGCAGTTTCTCCCCAGGGATGGTGCTCTGCAGAAGCACGGCAGCACTATGTGCAGAGGGCACAGTGGCCATTTGGGCATTACTGGCTCTAACTTCTGATCTTCAATCTCCAGTCCTCAGTCCCCTGGCCAGGCACTGGGTTAGATCACACTGGACCCCAGCAGAAGCCATGAAGGACCAGGGCCAGAGCCCAGATGGTCGTCTGTGGAGCTCTGACAAAGCCTAGGCCTGCTCAGACATATGGACTGCCACTCCACAGACCATGCTGAGGGATGAAGCAGCTCATGCCAGCTTTCACCTCCCTCCCTCTGGGGCCTTGGGCCAACTTGTCCTGAGCTTCTTGACCACTGCTGCACAATCTGCTCCAGCACTGTCCCTCTTTTAGTTGAAAGTGTATCCTTAGAAAGTGGCCATCTGCAAACCACTGCCTCTGTGATTTCCCCTCAGGTGACCAGCCCTGGGGCTGATAGGAGTGGAACTGGAGCTCCCCGGTGCTGGGTGGCCTCCACTGCCCCCCCCCCAGCCCTAGGAGGTGCTGGCACATACAGTTTGCTCCAGGTGAGCTGGTAGAGGGAGGTTGTGGCTGAACACAAGCTGCCCACATTCTTATGGGGTCCCTACGACCCACAGATGGCTGGGGCTGCAAAAGAGATTATATACAGGCAAAACCAAAACCTCATGCACCCAATTTTATCAACCAAAATACAAATGCTGAGTTGCTATAAAAAACAGGTCCAATCGACGTTCATTACCAAAATTTATGTACAGATTCAAAGCCTGGTTTTTCTTCACTCCTTATTTCTGAAAAATGGTGTAAGGTTGAAAAATCCTCAGTCGCCTTTGGGACTGTTACTTCTTGAAAAGCAAACTTAAAAATGTCCTCATAGCTTAGAACAGGCTGAAAACAAAAAGAAAAACATACCAAAGTTAGAAGTACACACATTATGTTACCTTATTCCAAGTAAATAGGTACAAATGAAATTTGTAATTGATTGTACTTATTAGTGGTACCATCACGCAACATACTCATCCCCAACCCCACCATGGTGTGCAGAACATGGGAAAGCATAGCAGGGCACCAAATTAGCACTGTTCTCCATGTTAATTGGTTATGAACTTGATGCATATACAGTAGAAACAGCACTTGCCTTGGAAAAGACCTTCTGGCTGAGCTGTGTGAAGTGAGGGGAGGAGGGCTGCCTGGCCTCTGCCGGGTGAGGTAGGTGTGGCATGCTGGTGCTAGCAGGTGTCTGAGGGGTGCCTGCGCATGTTTTATGTCTTCCAACCGAGGCGCAGTTTTCTGCCTTCACCTACTGCTTCTTGTGAGATCCAAATTATGCTCAAATTGTCCCCTATTGTATCAATCATACTGGAAGAAAGTCCTGTTTTCAAAACTAGCCTGCTGTGGTGGTGGGAGCCTGTAGTCCCAGTTACTGGGGAGGCTGAGGCAGGTAGAGCCCTTGAGCCCAAGGGTTTGAGGTTCCTGTGAGCTGTGATACCACAGCACTCTAGCCTGGGTGACAGGGTGAGACTCTGTGAAAACAAAGAGGGAAGAGAAAAAAGAAAGTGAAAAAGAAAGAAAGAAAACAAAGCCCTGTAAATAAGCATTAGAACGGAGCTGACTGTATTAAGAACGGGTCTTGTCAGGGGTCCAGGGAAACTCTGGTTTAGAAAACAAACAGTACATCCCTGAGAACCAGCAACACCATTATTTCCTTCCTCAAGTGTTTCACTTATCTTTCGTTCTTATCGTATTTGGGATGAACCATTTGGGAAGAGATGACAGAGGACGAGGAGCAGTAAAAGGAAGAAGAGGAAGACAAGAAGGGCTCAGAGGCCATCACAAAAGGGTTAACACTGGGCAGTCAGTCAGACAGGGCCAGGAAGGGCGGGGGCAGCATCCAATTCATTATTCACAGACTGAAATGAGATGCGATTTCAGAATCTCTGTAAGCCTTTGTAACTCTGTAAATTCAGAATTCAGACAAAAAGCCCCTTCTCCATATGCCCTTAACTGGGGCCAGCAAAAGCTGAGCCCCACCAAGGCTGGGGAGTGGGCAAGCCTGGGAGGAGAGGTCAGAGCAAGTGCCCAGCCCAGGTGGCTTCCCTCTGGCCTTGGTGTGACCCATTTCTGCAGCTCCTGTGCCACCAATTTATTCCCTTTCTTGGCCTCAGGAAGACAGGACAGCCAAACACATGGCAGGGATGAAGGCCAGGGAACAGAAGACCGGTTCTCCAAGGCGGGCAACTCCCTCCCCGGCCAGCGATCCGAGGCCTTTAGGTGAGGGAAAACTTCCCACTCACGGTGACGACAGCACGTTAGAAATACTTCGGGAGGGGACGACCACGGTTCCCGTCATCCAAGGTCCACCCGGGCATAGCTGGAGAGAACCACGCTCCTTTGGAGCAGAAGCAGTCCTGGGTGGCCGAGGCTCTGCGGATCTCTCCAGGAGTTGAAGAGACTGAGAGGGCGGTCCAGACTCGACTGGAGGTCCCCGGAAGCCCTCAAAGTCCCCCCACGTGCTGGGGCGCAGGCGGGGCGCCCCTCTGCTGGCGGGGAGACACCGGCTTTCCCACGCAGGAGGATGCCGGCGCGGAGCCTCGACCATTCCACATCGCTGCCGCTGCGCCTCCCCACGACCTCCTGGAGGTCTCGCCGGCCGTGCATGGCCGACGGGACGCGGCTCAGCGGTCATCCACGCCGCGCGCTGGCGGCCGGGCTCGGGGAGCGCCCTAGTGCCGCTACGGAACTCACACGGCCCGGCGCAGCGACCTGCGCTGGGCTGGGAGGGCAAGGCCCCCGAGGCACACGAGGACCTGCCCAGTTGGGGTCGAGGGACCCGACTGGGGAGTCCGCGAGGCCCGGGTGCGAAGAGTGGGTGCGGCGCCCGGCCTCCGAGAGTGGGGGTTTCGCCTGTACGGGCAGCGAAAAGGTCCGGCGCGCCCAGCCTAATCCCACCTCACCGTGTCGCTACAACCACCGGGCCGGCTGGCACAGCTGGCAGCCGCCAGTCACCTGGGCTCGGCGCGGGCCCGTTGCGTGGCAACGGTGAGCGCCAGCCCGCTTCCGGCTTCCGTAAGCCGCAGAGCTCCGCCCCTCCGCGCCACCTCCTGGTATAGGGCTCCGCACGTGCAGGATACCCGGGCGAGGGGCTGTCCGGCGTCTGAGCCTCTTATTTAGTTGCTAGAAGCCTCGGTACCTCTGTGAGCAACGCGCGCCCCGGGAATGAAATCGCTAGCTCACTCCCCCTAGTCCTGGCACCCCTACTCTGGGCGGTCCTGGCCAAGCCCTGGAGCGCCGGCCCCGCCCGCTCGCGGCTGCAGTGTGGCTGGCTGCGGGGCGGGGCTGTCTGTGCGGCGGTGTGACATCTGCTCAAACCAACTCCTGTGAGGGAGGATGAAGGTCAGCTGCTTATGCGGCAGGAGGAGAGACGGCGCCACTTCCCCTCAGAACCCCTGTCCTGCCCCTGGCCTGGTCACTAACCAGCCCAGGGGGGCGGGGCAGAGGCCGCTGCTCTTAGGCCTCCACAGTCTCTTGAAATCAGCCTTGCTTGACCTTGACTCCATCCCCAACCCAACCTCTCCAGACTGACCATCGTGGCCTCCTCTGTGGGCAAGGGGAGGACAGGCAGGCCCTGGTCAGAACCTTGATCCACACACCCCCAATCTACCTCCAGCCTCACATTTCTCCCACCTTGCGACCTCCCTGAGCCCTGCCCGGTTCCTGTCCTTCCTGTATGAATCACCCACCCCCTCCCTCGTGCTTCTCAGCCAGCTACTGAAAATTTTAATTTAAAAAATGAGACGATGAGGTCATTCTCTGCACCCTAGACAGTGGCCTCCTTCCTCCCCTTCCCACTGGACAAAGCAGCCAGCCAATGCAGTGTGGAAGCTCTACTGACAGATTGCCCAGAACTGGGCCTTGGCTCAGCCACTCCCAGCACCACAGTGACAGTGAGGGATGGTGATCAGACACCGTCTGGGTTTGCAGACACTGCCTCAGCTTGACTGGAGGCCCAGGGGTCTGCTGTCCTTGTCCACTACCTGCATTCCTCATCTACTGTCCTTGCCACTGTTGAGGTCCAGGGAGCCAGAAAGGGGGTAGGAGTGTTGTCCTTGCATGCAGGTGGAGAAAGTGAGGCCAGGCTCAAAGGCCTGTGTGAGACACAGAGCTGGGACTCGAGCAGTTTTGCTGGTCTCAGCAGTCCCCACTCCCATCTGGGCCTCAGCTCCCAGGTAGAGAGGATGGGGAGCCTTGTGCCCCAGGGTGGCTGGAGGGCAAAGTGACTCAGGGAGAAAGCAGCCTCCTTCAGCTTTAGTTCTCAGCCCCTAGGTCCACAGTTGGATTGATATGTAGCTGACTAATGTTCCCCAAAGATGTCTGTGTCCTAATCCCAGAACCTGTGACTATGTAACCATACAATGTAAAGGAGACTTTACAGGCATGACTAAATTAAGGATCTCAATCTGAAGAGATGGTCCTGGATTATGTGATTGAGCCCAGTGTAGTCACAAAGGCCCTGTAAGAAGGGGACAGGACGTTTGAAGAGAGAAGCTATGAAAACAGAAGAAGTAGCTAGAGGGCATAGGATGCTCCAGGCACCCCCTGGAAGCTAAAGAAGACAGGAGATAGGTCTACCCTGAGGCCTTCAGAAGGAACACCACCCTGCCAGGGCCCAGAACTGGAAGAGAATAAATGCACTATATGTTGTTTTGTGTTGTTTTGTTTGTTTTCGAGACAGAATCTCACACTGTTGCCCAGGCTAGAGTGCTATGGTGTCATCACAGCTCACAGCAACCTCAAACTCCTGGGCTCAAGAGCTCCTCCTGCCTCAGCCTCCCCAGTAGCTGGAAGTATAGGTGCCTGCCACAATGCCTGCCTATTTTTTAGAGATGGGGTCTCACTCTTGTTCAGGCTGGTCTTGAACCCCTGAACTAAAGCAATCCACCCACCTCAGCCTCCCATAGTGCCAGGATTACAGACATGAACCACCACTTTTTCTTTTTCTTTCTTTCTTTTTCTTAGGCTGGGACTACAGGTGCCTGCCACAATGCCTGGCTTTTTTGTTGTTGTTATTGCAGTTTAGCAGGGGCCAGGTTCGAACCTGCCACCCTCGGTATATGAGGCTGGTGCCCTACCCACTGAGCAACAGGTGCCCCCCAACTTTTTCTATTTTTAATAGAGATGGGTCTTGCTCTTGCTTAGGTTGGTCTCCAACCCCTGAGCTCTGTGTCAGCCTCCCAGAGTGCTGGGATTACAGGCATGAGCCACCATGCCTGGCCTGTACATTGTTTTTAGGGATTGCATTTGTGGTGTGTTATAACAGCAGGAGGAAACTAATATACATGGATGACCTCTGGTGACCCACTAAAGAGGCACTTCCTTGGGGTGCTGAGACTCAGAGGAAGTCGTAGGGCTGACCCTGATGTTGGATGCCTGGCCCTGGCTTCAGGAGGGATGAGCAGATGGACTCTGCTCTTTAGTAGTGTCGGAGCAATTGTCCTGTTCATGGCACAGCTGTGTGGGACATGGTCTAGGCCTCTAGGGTGGTGGGCAGAACAGGCTGCTGCTGAATTTAATGGCGCCAGCTGCTGGGGGGAGATTCAGCCAGGAGGGGTGGGACCTCAGTAAAGTCAGGGTGTAGGAGACACAGGCCATGACTCTCTGAGGGCCATGCAGGGACAGGTGCACGGCAGCCAGGAGCAGGCACTCATGTAGCCCTCCCAGGTTCCTTTCTGGCTACCTCATATTTCAGGAAAAACCAGGGACAACATAGGAAAATCGCCCCCCAAACAATGAAGAGAGCAGAGAATGACTCCAGCACCAGGTTGAGGAGTTGGGTGAGTTATTAGTGGTTTCTTGCCCCTTGGCATGCTGAAATTTCTTTTGCAGGAGCATCTTGCCAGCAAAATTCACTTCTGCCCACCTTGCGAGGTTGCATTAAATCCTTCCCCAGTTAACTATGCAAGGTTTTTATGTTGTATCTTCATACACCCTGACTTATGCTTATGGTATTACAATTTCCCACTAGGCGGGGTTTTGGTATTACGGTTGGTTAAGGGTGCTATCCACAGCACATCAGCTGTGCCAAAGCAGGGCCATTTCAGGCCTTGTCAAGGTAAGAAAGTGCCAGGCACTTCCCCCACATCTCCTAGTTATCTGCCTAGCCTACTTTGTAATGATGCTGCTGAAGGGGGCGGAGGACAGCTTCCCCTGTGCAGAGGAGCCAAGCTTCCCCTCTCCCAGCTTCCTGAAGGGGCCAACCTCAGTCCTGGGCAGGTCCCACCCCACCCATGGCACCATGATACCCCATAGCCATCTTGGCATCTCCCAGCATCACCTGATGAGCAAAGACTGGCTGTGGAAAGATCCCTTGCTCAGAAGCACCAGACATCTTGCTCCTCTGGGATCCTCAGGCCTGAGTCCCTAGGGTTTGTTGCCGAGAATGACTGTCTCCATCTTGGTCAGCTTGTGGTGTTCAGGCAGCAGGAGCAGTAGGGCTGGTCAGAGCTTGCTGTACCTTCCCCAGATCCAGAGGGGCCAAATGCTGAGTTTTCTGCCAGGGAGGCTGGTGGGGGATCCTGGATTGGACTAGGAGCACAGCTCTCTGACACATCCTGCTGTGAACTCAGCTGTGTGGGTGCAGAGAAGGGGGACCGGAGGGCAATGCCCAAGCCTGATACAGACACTCAGCTTTGGGAGACTGAGGCACTTAAAGGTCAGGGGCTGGCTGGTGTGGTCAGACAAGAGGGTGCTGTGTAGACAAATGTCCCTACTTGCTCATAGTGGTCCTTAGAACAGCAGCCTGGAGCGCTCCCCTGCTCTCTGCAAAGGTCTGAAGGTCTATGGTGGGAGCAGTGGTCAAGGTAGGCAGTTGCTGAGGCAGCCTGGAAGCTTCTTCTTCCCCCACATGAGGGGCAGGGCTGGGAGAAAGTCTACAGCCCAGTTGGGGCAGGGCAGGGACCAAGGCCAAGCTATTTCTGCTTGTGCTGCAAACAGGCATCAGTCACTGACACTGGGCAAAGCTGCAGAGGACAGTAGCCAGTCCAGCCGCAGAGGAGGGGGCAGCTCCTTCCCTAGGCCCTTCCTGTGCCTGCACCCAGACATGGGGGGACCTGCAGCCCCTCCTTGGGAAGGCTGTGGGCAACCAGTGGGCCCAGGCCAGGGCTGGGGTGTAGTTCCCAGTGACCCTGTCTTGAGAGTTCCGGGGGGTGGAGCCTGTGGGTGTTGGGGGAGCATGTGGCACCCCAGCTGCAGCAATGGCCCTCCTACTAGGGGGGGCACCTGCAGAGGTGTGGGGCCTCGTGTGTGCCAAGGTGAGTGAGAATTTGGCTTGTGTGGTGATGCTGAGGGGCTTCAATTCCTGAGCCAAGCCTAGCTGCTGTGGCTTTCCTCAGCCAGGCTTCTGTCCCCACAGAGGGCATGGGGAAGGCTGGAGCTGGGCACAGTAGCAGAGCTGGGGTAGCCCACTGCTCCCATAGATGTCATCCTGGAGCCAGGTTTGGGCTTCTGAGGCTCTGGTAGGGGTGAATTCTAGCTGGGCCCTGGGGAGTAGACTGACTTGTGGCCAGTGACTCCCCATCCTGTGCCTCCTGTCTGTGGGGGTTCACTACCCCAGGACATCCAGAGTGAGATAGACCCTGGATGCCATGGGTAACAAGGCTAAGTGAGTAGCCCCTGAGTGGGGAAGATCTCTGGACACATAGCCCAAGCTGTCTTAACCCACAGCTAGGAAAGTGCCCTAAGAGAGGAATGGCAGTGCTGACTTCAGTATGGATCCTCACTTGCCCTGACAGCCAGGGCCAAACTGCAGCCCTGGCACTCAGACTGGAGCAGAGCCAGACTCTTCCTGTCAAGGGATGTTAGCCTCTGAGAAGAGGTGCAGCCCTGGGGCTGGGGGCCCATCCCATTCCCCATCCCACCCTGCATCCTAAGCCTGGGCTCCTGAGCCAGGCTGAGTCACCTCCTGGCTATAGATGACCATGCTTGCCTGCTACCAGGGCCAAAGTGGAAGTGGACAGCCCTGTGAGGTGAGAGCCCTGGGCCTAGGCATGCCATCACCAGGCTCTGGGACCAACTCTGGGCCAGGGTGGGCAAGCCCAGTGGACACAGCTCAGCATGGTTTCAGTTTCCCCAGGCTTAGGGGTAGGACCAGGGTGAAGTCCTCCCAAGTGTGATGTCCCTGTCCTCCAAAGACACCAGCACAAGACTTCTCCACCCTGAGGTTCTGCTCTCACTCGGTACCCACCAAGACACCTTGAGGGCTCTCCTGTCCTGCTGAACGGGAGCAGAGCTGAGCACATGAGGCAGCTCAGCAACACACCCACCCCAATCCCCTGCTGGGCCCATTCTCACCCTCCCCACAGTGCTGATGGGAGCTGTCATGACCCTGTGTGGACCCTGCCAGATAGAGTGAAGCCCCAGGCATTAGGGCACACCTAATGAGGCTGGGGACACAGAGGTAGGTCTGTGCAGTAAGATCACTGATTCCACAAGACTTTTATTCCCAAGTTCGTGTTCCAGACTCATAAACACAGAGGATGGGCTGGCCAAGACCCCACCCCTGGGCAGATGCTTGGGCACACCCAGGCACCCTGACAGCTTTCCTCCTGTGCCCTGGAAGTGACTCCCCAGAAGGTAGAGCAGGGTAGGTCCCCAGAAAGAGAAGTGAATGCAGGGTGTCTTCCTCCAGGCAGTACTGTTCAGCTCGGCAGACAGTCACCACAACAGAGGGTGAGACCCATGCCCAGTGTCCCCACCTGACACATAGGGTTGTGCCCCATCACGCATGTGCTCCAGGGGAGGAAGCTGCCAGGCCTCTTCCCAGCAGTGACTTGAGTGTCTGACCTGCTGCTGGAAGGTGGCCCAGTGGCTGCAGCCCGGCTGACGGGAACTGCCAGGAGTGTATCCTCCTACCCAGCAGGCTCAGCTGGGCCCTGCTGGCTATGCATGGTCCCCAATTGAGCCTGGGAGCATGTGTGCACCTGTGGGTAGATGTGCCTGCCTGTGTCCTGAGGTGCATGTGGGCCTGGCTGTGTCCTCTAGTGTCTTTACTCAATGGGTTTGCCTGTCTTTAAGTGCACTGGGGCATATCCAAGGTGACCTGTGTGTATTGGTGTGTGTGATCTTACCTACGAGTGTGTTTGTGTGTCTCTGTGGCCTTTCTGTTGCAGCCTCCTCCTACCTCAGGAGAAAGTATATGTGAGTGAGTCCATGTGTCTGAGTGGAAGTGCCAGGCATGACCCTCGCTGGTGCCTGTTCTTTCCTGGGTCTGGGTCTGTTTCAGCCCACTACCTCCACCTGCAAGTTCCTGCAGGATTCCACTCCTGGTCCCCATATTTCCTCCCTCAGGTCCATACCAGGCCAGGCTTCAGCCAAATAACTGCTGAAATAGAGTTCTCTTGGGCCCTTCCCTCCATGACACAGATGTGCCAAGCTCTGCGTGGTGCCAGGGCCCAGGGAGGTGCTCACCCTGCCCACTCAAGGCCTCACAAGTCCCCTCTGTCCACCCCACATTCTCAGCCCCTGGGTCTTTCCTTAGCTCTCATGGACCTCAGAGACTTGCTTGGGAGCCTTAAGTGGCCCCTCCCGCCCTGGGAGCCCCTTCTACAGCCTTGCTTCCCTCCCCCACTGGGCCCAGCTCCCAGCCCCAACCCTCTTACACCCACCTCTGCACACACATTACTCCCTCCCTCTTTCTAGAACACTTTTCCTCCATCCTGTCTGCCTCACACTAGACCCCTGAGGTCCTAGCTTGGACTGTCCTCCAGGAGTCTTCCAAGGCCCCTCCCCACAGACCCCTAGCACCACGCCCACAGAGCACCTTATCTTTGCAGTCTGGGACCCCAAACCCCGCCTTGTTCAGGGTCAGAGGGCCCTGGTACTCTGGGTCCTAGACTTTTGGCTGTCGAAAAGAAAAATCCTGGGGAAGGGGATCGTGGGCTCCAGGATGAGCTCCCCCTGCCTTTCTGCAGCCCTGCCTGGGTCACCCTGTCCTCCCTAAAAGTTCTCAGTCCCGTCTTTGCACCCGCTGACCTCCGCAGCTGAATAATGCATCGTGTCCTAACTTAGGACTGCAGATCTCAGCCCCATCATTCTCCCTTGTCCCCACCCCCATGGGCTCCCGCTGACCTACTTGCCCCTCAGGCTGCCCCCACCAACTGAAAGGTCTGTCTCCTCCGGAGGACAGCGGCAAGACCAGAAGCCTAGACGCGGAGTTCTGGGGGCCCCTCCCTGGCTGGGGGCCAAAGTCACCTCCCCAGACCCCAAAGCCCGCAGGGGGAGCGGGGCGTGGCTGGACTGCAGGGCGGGGCCACGGCAGGAGCAGCCAATGGGTTGAATGAGGCCGCTGGCACCGCCCACGCGCGCTCCGCACAGGCTGGGCCCGGCTGGGCGGATCCGGGTGGGGTCCAGGCTGAGCAGCCGGCACTGTGTCCGCAGTGCGAGGCCGACCATCCGCGGTGCGGGACGTCAGAGGTGGAGTTCGGCGCCGGCTTGCCCCAGCCGCCCGGTGCGCTGGAGCCGGAATCCGCGACTGGACGCGACGGGCCGCCGCCGGCCCTCATCGCCCGGCGCCACGATGTGCGACTGCTTCCACATGGTGCTGCCCACCTGGCCGGGAGCCCCCGGCAGCGGTGCGCCTCCTTCCCGCCTGCAGCCCGCTCCCCTCGGGGCGGGAGGGCTCCGCGCGAGAGCGCGCGCCGGGGCGTGTCCGGGGGCGCGCAGTGCGGGCCTGGGGCGAGGGTCTAGCGCGCGGTTCTGGGCCTTGCTGGCTGCTCGGGGTCTCTGCCTCTCCTCCCGCGCCTCGCCTGGTTCCTGTCCCCGCCTCAGTCCCCGCTCCTCTCGCGGGCCTGTCTCTGCCTCTACCGCTCTCCTTGGCTCTAGGGTCTCTGACTCTCCTGTCACTCGCTGTGTGGCTCACGCCTCTGTCTATGCCACTGCTGTCTGTCTCTCCCTCTCTCTGTGATGGTCTCCCTGCTGCTAACCCTCTGGGACTTTGTGGGTCTCCCAGGGAGGTGCTGCTGAGCTCTGGAGCAGGGCTGCATGTCTGAGTGGGGCGTGAAAGCTGTGGGCCGCCAGGACCCAGGGGACATGCACCAGGCAAGCACTCTCACCTGTTTGCCGAGAGAGCAGCCTGGCTGGAGCAGAAGTTACTGCTTTGTTCCTTGGGCCAAGGCGACCAGAGTGGGCTGGTCTGTGTCCATGGTGTGGATGTGTGGCTGGATCACTGGCTAGATGTGGCTGTGGCACAGCTGGACCTGAGGTCTGGAGTTTGAGCAGGGTCTGAGATCAGGCCATAGAGTCCCCCAGCACTGGTCAAGGGAAAGTGGGTGCTGCCTACAGGAATGACCCAAGGGATGGTCAGTACTCCCTATGAGCCACCAGCTACAGAATGGGTCCCTGGTGATCTTTTCTGCCCCTGTCCTAGGCCTGGTTGCAGGGCCTGGGTGTCTGAGCATTTTGGCAGGCAGGGTGGGGCAGGGCAGGGGCAGTCTATTAGGCTCTAGTCAGTAATGCAGCATCCTGGCCACACCCAAGGCCCTTTGCCAGCCTCTGGCAGGGTGGCTGAGGCTCCACTGCATTGGCACAGGCTGGACCCCACTCCTTGGGGGAAGCAGATCAATGACAATTATGCAGGGGGTGCCTTTCAGCCTGGGGTGCCCCTCTGGCTGCAGCTGGACCTCCTAACACCCCTTTTGTTGCCTATATCTCTGATAAGCACCCAGGCTGGGGTCAGAGGCTTGTCTAAATGGCCACCAGAGCAGGGAGGCTGGGCCCCCTGCAACACCTGCCTTCATTGTGTCCCAGGTGACCCTCATTTGGGCCTCCCCTGCCTGAATGGGAGCCCACGGTGCCCCAAGTTGGCCCGGGTAGTGGCAAGGCCCCAGTGGGCTCATGGGCCCCCACCCCTCTCCTCCACTGTGGCTGGTCCTTGCCCATGTCACTGCAGATTTGCCTTGCCAGAGGGAGGAAGGCAGGGTCCCCAAGAACATAAGGGCCATTGCTCTGCGTCTAGCTTCTCTGCATGGCCCCTCCCACTGGCTTCTTCATGTCAGCCACTGAGGACCCCTAGGCTGCAGAGTCCAGGGGTCGTCTCATGCATCTTCCGACCTCCACAGGCCTGTGTGCCCCTCCCCCAGATGAGTGCCTCCTTTCCTGCTTTTGGCCTTGTGGTTCCATGGCCTGAGGCTTGGGTCCAACCTACAAAACCATCTGCTCTTAGGGAACAAGGTCAGTGGCTCTTGCTGCAGCATTGGTAGGAGGCCCATCAGATCAGAGCCTCTGGGACTTCTGTCCAATATGTTGATTCCCAGGCCCTCCCAACCCTGCACTGGCAGCCTGGGAATGTGCATTTTTGGAAGCGCCCCACCCCTGTTTGGTCCAGGCTCTTTCCTCCTGCCATCACCTCCCAGCAGGCCAGAGATGGGCAAGCTGTCCCCATCTCTCACCTTTCTGCCTAGTCTAAACCTGCCCTCTTGTGCCAGCCCTGCCAGGCCCCCTGACACTCTGAGTGCCTGCCCTCCCAGTCTTTCTGCCACTGTCAGGCAGCGGAGCAAGCTTTGTGCAGAGGCTACCCCCTGGTGGCCACCCTGGGAACACCCATGCAGGCTCTGCCCAGCCCCACCAAAGGGACCAACTCTGCTGCTTCACCCACCACCCATGGAAGGGAGTCCCCTGGGTGAACCAACCCCACACAGTGCTCCTGACCGTAACACTAACCAGTTCACTCCCAGTAGGCCCTGGATGTCACACCCCTGCCTATCTCAGGGGCAGGCTGGTTTATTCCCAGAGGCAGAGCTGACCCCAGGTGGCTGGAGACCGGAAACTCCTGCACCTGCCCCTGCCTTGGCCTGAGCACTCCCTACTATACCCTGAGAAACCACCACTGGACTTGGGAGGACCCAGGAGCAGTGACACTGTGAGGGAACACCTGGCTGGTCTTTCCTCTGGGCTGAAGCCAAGTCATGGCTGGGGCCTTTCCTGGTGCAGTGCAGTGGGGGAAGCTGCTCAGGTAATCTTGCTGCTCTGCTCCTGGCTGATGCCCTCTGCATGGCCTTGGGGCTGCAGGGGGCTATGGGTCTGGTCCTCACATGAAGAAGTGTGCTGTTAGTGCTGTGCCTCTTGACTGGCCTGTCCACACTGGAGAAGGGTGTCAGGAAGAGGTGTTGGGGCCCAATGTGGGAAGGAAGGGCTGTGTTTCCAAGGCACAGGGAGCCCCAAAGGTTTTAGGTAGTCCAGGCTGGACGGCAACTGCCCGTTGGGGGTGGGGGAACTTGGGGGTAGTATAGAGACGGTGGGGGTGGGTACATTGGAGGGAACTTGGCTTGGGCAAGGAGCCTTAGCTAGGTACACAATGAAGACCAGTCACGCTCCTCTGGCCTCTTTCCCCACCAAGGGCAGCCAGGGCTTCCTGGTCATGTAGGGAGCTTGGAGCATGTCTCCACCAGGCCCTGCCTTCATCCTGCTTCAGGCTCCAGGTTTCGCTTTATTTTTCTTTTTTTGGAACCACAGGATCGGCCAGGAGCCAAAGCCTTCCTTGCTAGGATAAATATTTGATAGTCAAAAGCACTTTCTAAAATAAAAAAATGGAGCTGGGCCCAGGAGGCTGGGGGCAGGGCGGGAGGCACTCCCCCACAGAGTGTTTACAGAGATGTTTATAGCTGTGCCCTCCCCTCAGGCTTCCTCCCTACCATACCCACCTCCTCTTTACCTCTCCCCAGGGGGGTGGTGGAGTGGTAGGCAGAGTTGCTCAGGCTGTTCCTGGCAGGAGTCTGGGAATGGATCTAAGCCACACTCCCGCCTGGGCACTGCCCTGGTGGCAGACCACTGCCCAGAGGACAGCAGAGGCAAAAAGGAACAGCTGGGATGCCAGGGATACAGCTGGTGCCACACCTGGGGGGGAGCCTCCTTGAGTCATTTCCCTTTGAACCCTGCCTGCTGGAGGGGCTCCCTGGGTACTGGTGTCTGGGAGGCAGGGTTCCATGACCCACCCCTGCCTGGTGGAGTCAAGGCCCCTTTGTCTGGGGCTAGAGCCCTCCTATCCTCTACCTGCTCTGGGGTGGGGTCAGACTAGTAAGCAACTCTCTCCCTGGCAGCCCCGATCCTGGGTGGCACCAGCACCACAGGCTCCTTCGTGACACACCCCCTGGGAATGCTGGGTGCCGCCTTGGCCTCCCTGCCAGCTGAGTCACTACCAGCTGCCCCTGCCCTGCCTGCCCCTGTAGCTGCCCAGCTGGTCTTGCTTCCCAGCAGCTTTGAACCAGCTTGGGTCTGCCCTGTGGTGTCTGCACAGATGCCCTGCTCTACCTTCTGCTGCCCCAGCACCTGGCCCTGAGCCTAGCCACAGGGAGCCGGGGGCTGGGGGGACAGGGTACTTGGGATCTGAGGCAAGTAGCAAGGTGGGCAAGTACCTGGCTTTCTAGGGAGTAAGAGGCGCCCCTGGGACTTACTGCAGTAGTGCTAGTCTGTGAGAGGCTGTGCCCTTCCTGGTCACAGTGGTCCTGAGTCCAGAGCCAGGGCCTACCCTTTCCCTTCCTGTGCATCTGTTCCCTCCTGTGAGCCAAGGGCCACCAGTGCTGCATCCAGTGCCAGAGAGTCTGAGGGAGAGTCTGAGGTCTGTGCTGGGAGGGTGCCCTGGGTGGAGGCAGTGGCACAGGCTTGAGGTGTGGAGAAGGCCTAAGGGGCACAATGCGTCTTCCTGGTAGAGTCTATGCTGAGAACGGGTGTGGGAGGAGGTCATGGGGTCTGGGGGTCAACACCAGCCAAATAGTTGCCAGGGTCTGGGGACGGCCTGAGTGCCCAGCTCTGTGGATAGGGAGTGTCACTCTAGATGCTGTGGAAGGAGGACCCAGCAAAAGTTCTTGCAGTGGTCCAGGGTGGTGTAGGTTGAGGGAGCCGGGGGAAGGGGCCCTCAGGAGAGCAGAGGTTGCCCAACCGGTTTGGGAAACCCAGCATGGAGACCCCTCTGTGCCATCACCAATCCCCAGTATCTTCCCTGTGAGGCTGGGCTTCTGGGCCACTGCACTGACTCAGCAGCTCTACCCTGCCTGGTGGGTGATGGGCAGCAAAGTTCGCAAGTGACCAGGTGAGAGATGTCTGGGACTGGAGGTGCCTTCTTTCTGTTTTGTTTTGGGGTTTTTTTTTTTGTTTGTTTGTTTATTTTGGGTTTTTGAGAAGAATCTCACTCTGTTGCTCAGGCTAACATGTGGCAATCAGCCTAGCTCACAGCAACCTCAAAGTCCTGGGCTCAAGGAATCCTCCTGCCTCATCCTCCCAAGTAACTGGGACTATAGGTGCCCACCACAACACCTGGCTAGTTTTTCTGTTTTTAGTAGAGGTGGCGTCTCACTCTTGCTCAGGCTGGTCTCAAACTCCTGATCTTGAGGGATCTTCCTGCCTTGGCCCCCTAGAGTACTGGGATTACAGGTGTAAGCCACCGTGCCTGGCGTATCAGCTTTTTCAAGGTGTAATGGGAGAGGCCCGAGCCGTCTCCATGCGGGTCCTCACCTTCCAGGACTGGGGATGCCCTGGGGCCTCTCCTGAAGCTAGGGAAGGCTTCTCCATCCCCAGAGGCCTCTAGCCTGCCTGGGGCTCCTCATTTTGCTGCCCTGCCTGGGTCAGCCCTGGCTGCTATGTCCAGTAGGAGCCCCTCAGGTGCTCCTTTCTGTGCTTTTGTTCTTGGCTGTTCCAAGAAGCCCCATCTCAGCCTAGCCTTCATGTGGGTCTCTCATGACTGGCCTCCCGCAGGTTGGGCCTGACTCCTCCCCGCCTGGGCCCCTTATGGCTGTGTCATCCTACCTATAGGGTGCAGGTGCCCCCAGCACGCTGAGCTCCACCCCAGCGGGGCTGTGGGCAGGGGAAGTGACAGCTCTGATCCCTATGGATCTACAGTTGGTGTGGCTAAGGGGCCAGCTGGCCGCCCAAAGCAGAGAGGGGCCTGGGGCCCAGAGCCTGGAGCCCAGGGCCACAGGGTAAGATGCCTGGAGGTATCAGGCCAGGCAACTAGAGCTCTGGGTAGGGGGTGACTTGCCCTGTGATTAGAGGATGTGTTCCTTGACCATCACTTACGTCCAGATGACTGGAGGGGTAGGAAGTTAGAATAATTTTGTTCCTAGGGCCACTACATCCAACATATGGGAAACCTGGATATTTGGGGGTGAGGGCTGGCACCAAGTGTAGGCTGAAGGGGTAGCTAGGGTAGGTGGCCCTCAGGGGCGTAGGCCAGGACTCTTTCACCGAATGTCACTGGCACAGCCCTCAAGTGGGCTCAGTCCTGCCCTTGGACTGTGCCTCCCTCTCCCTCCCCTGCCCTGGCACCCACAGGGAAACTGAGGCACAGGTCCAGTTTCCTTTCCTGCCCAGGGAAAGGAAAGGGAGGGACCTGCCTCACATCTGTGTCTCCCTGTCTGTCCACACAGCAGGACTGGACCATGCACAGGGCACCCACCAGGCTGGGCCAGCAGTGGTGATTCAGAGTGCTGCTTCCTCAGTCAGCTGCTCCAGGCTGGGGGGGCACTCAGGGTGGGGTCCCCGTTCCAAGAAGTTAACAAAGCTGGGGGGGGGAGGGCTGGCCAGTCTCCCAGCCACTCCCTCTGGTGGGTGTGGGGGTCCTGGCAAGGCTCAGAGGGAGGGAGGAACCAAAAGGGGTGGGGCAGGAGGAAGGCGGGCCAGCTGGGGACCTTCCTGGCTGGGCCAGTCAGGAGAGAAGAGCAGCTCAGTAGGCTGACTGTGTTGTCTCCTGGACCTACTCCTGCACCAGGGCCCCTTCCTGGGCCACCCCTGGGGCACCTGAGTGCCTCACCCTCCACAGCTCAGCAGGTTTGTAGGGGCAGGGCAGACAGCCAGCTAGTATGGGGCTGGAGGGGAGGAGTGTCAGTTTACGGTGACTCCAGTTAACCTGTGCCATGACCAGTGGGCTCTGGAGCCGCTCCTCAAAGAGTCGAGGGTTGGCTGAGCCCCTGAATTTGCAAGATGTGTGGGTGTGTGGTCAGACTCTGGAGTTGTGCAGCCCCAGGCAGACGGGGGTGGGGGTGGTGGTGGGGAGAAAGTGGCTCTTTTTTGGAGGGAGCCTGGGCCATGGGGGAGGTTGATGCCAAGGCACCTGGCATCTGTTTCAACCCCAGGACAGGCACTCCCTGAGGTTGTGAGTGTGGCCAGGGTGTGTGTGGGGGGGTCCTCAGTCAGGGCACCCTGTCCCTGTTTGGAGCTCAGGGCCCTGGATGATGTAGAGGGCACTTCAAGCAAGTCGGGCTGGAGGTGCTTGAGGTGGCTGCCCCATCATGGGGTCACACTGTCCTGGGAGACTTGGATGCTGGCCTGTCAACCCACAGAAACAGACATGAGTTGACCAGTCCCATCTGGGACAGATGTGGAGGCTGACTCCTTTTGGCTGCTGAACCCTTTAGAGTTAGTGGGCTGGAGTGCATCCCTGTGCCTCAGCTTCTCCAGGCGCAGATGGACTTGGCCACCTGTTGTGTCCCTAGCCCTGTTGAATGGGCCCCACCCTCAAGGGGCCAGGACTTAACTCCTTTCTAGACCTGGCCAGCTCTTCCTCATCCTTTCTGGATCTACTTCCTATAGTAGCATTTATTATGCCCCTACTGTGTGCCAGGCTCTCGGTGCTTGGTGAGCTGAGTGTTCTGGGGACCGGGGACTGGGCATTGTCTAGAAACTAGGGAGGGTGGCCATGTTCAGCCTGAGAGTTTGGGCACGTGAAAGTCCAGAGGCAGGAGGGAGGTGGTCCCAGGCAGGAGCCATGAGGGTAGGGCAGGCTCCAGAGGCTTCCAGGCAAGCTGACCAGTCAGCACAAGGAGCTACGGAGGCTGTTTTCAGGAGACAGTGTGAGGGGACTGCCTGACAATTGCAGCTGGGTGCAATGATTCTGGCTGCTGGCTATGAGCGGAGCCCTGGCCCAGGTCTGGGGAACTGAGGCTGGCTCCTCACCCTCCTGAAGGCTCTGTCCCCAAGTCCAGGAAGAGTTATCTGGAGAAGCATCAGGGGGAGTGGGCGGGCCCTTGCTGCCTGCGGGCATTGCTCAGGAAAGTCTGAAGGTCTCATGACAGTCAGCAGAGCCCATACTCCTCGCGAAGTTCCGGAATAGGGTGAGGCCATGGTTGTCGTGTGGTGGTATTTGCTTGTGCACTGGGGTAGGCACCAGGTCCCAGCCAGGGTGGAGACCCTCACTAAGCTCCCCCTGCCAAGGCCTTACTGGGTTTGTCCACTGGTGCTCAGAGGGAGAGCCCCACGCCAGACACACAAGTCCACACACGCCCCATGCATGAGCATGCTGTCCCGTGAGCACTCTCCTGCACACACCCTGCAAGCCTGGAGCATGCCGAACCCCCTACTTCCAACATGAACCTCTCAGGCCACTGGGGAGCAGAGAACGCTAGATAAGCCTGCACAAAATTCTTCCCTGCCAGCTTCTCTGTCCCCAAGGCTCCCACTGCCCCAGTGACATGCAACTGTGTCCACCATATCTGGTTCTGCCTAGAGGCTGGAGCTGGGCCCTGGGGCTGCTAGTCTGCATGTAAACTTGGGTTTTATCTAAGCAAAGTGCCTCACTTCCTGTGCCCCCCATGGCCTTACTCTGGGCCCTCTAGGAACTCCCACTTGGCTGGCAGCTGTTCTAGGCTAGATGCCCCCTCTCTGCACTCCTCTGCCTATGTTCTTCTTCCCTCCACAGCCCCCAGGCCAGCACCTGCCCCTCCTTCAACACTTCCTGAGACCCCCCTCAGGCCCTACCCCAGAATGTTCCAGTTCCTTGGAATGCCACTTTTCTGAGTCTGGGGCAGGCCCCAGCTACCTCCACCCCCATGGAGTATAAGGGTCTTTCCCTGGGGTGCAGGCACCTCCATGGGAGTGAGATATTAATGGTGTCTGAGGCCATGTGGAAGGGGTGGGATGGACCAGGCAGCCCAGCCAGGGTGCTGGGGGGCCTCACCTACCTCATGGCGTTTGGGGAAGCACCAGTACCTACAGCCACCCTGCAGGGCCTGCTCTGGTGTGTCACCTCCACATCCTTTGTAAAGTAGGGCTTTGGTGATTGTCAACAGCCAGTGTTATTACTCAGTGTCATACTCAGGGCTGGGCTGTTGTTGACAGAGCCTGTCTGGGAGGGCTGGATGAGGCACCAGGTCAGGCAGGCAGGTGGGATGCCCCTTATATTCTGGGGCCCGGATGGGGCTCCCTTGGGACCTGAGGCCTGGGAGGACAGTGTGCTGGGTGGAGGACTCTGGACCCAGACTCTGGGGTTCCTTCTCTCTCCCCAGGGGTGGGGGTCTGAGGCTGGCAGGGTGGCAGGATTTCCCCCTATCTATCTGTGTGCATGGGGTGGTCTGGGTGCCTCCCTATACACTACTCTTCTTCCCCACCTTGGGTACAGGGACAGCAACTCCCATGGTTGCTGAAAGGTGGGCCTGGCCCTGCGTGGGCCACTAGCAGGATCAGGCATGCTGCCCAGCAGATCAGGGCTGGCTGGGCCCTCCTTCCTTCCCCCACTCGGGTTCCCAAGACAGGGTGTGTCCACGCCTCAGCCCTTGGCACCCAGGAGACTCCTCCAGCATAGACTTGCCGAGTGCAAGACGGCATAGACTCCTCCAGCATAGACTTGGGGGTGCAGCCTCTCAGGGCCAGGGCATGCTGCTGCCTGATTGTGGGGCCTCCCCTACCCTGCCATGCACCCCATTCAGCCCAGTTCTATTCACTGGTGGCTACCTGCCTGGTGGAACCCCTTCTTTGAGAAAGATCCTCTGGACCCTTTTCTGGACTGGCAACTGGCCCTCCACCACACCTAGGCCTGTGCCCAGCCAGGAGTAGAAGGCAGCCTCCACTGGGGTCCTGGTTTTGTTGCCTGGCTCAGAGGTACTGGGGGGAGGAGGGGAGTGACTGGGTCTGGGTGGTCAAAAGGGTCTGCTTCACCCTGGCTGCAGGTGGGTCCCCCTTATCCCCAATTACCCTAGCCCCACCCCAGGGTGGGGAGCATCTGTGGCCAGGACTTCTTCCCTGTGCCCCAGCCATCCAGGCAACCAGACTGTGGTCCCAGCTCTGCCCCTCCTGGCTGGGCCCTCTGAGTAAGTGGTTTCCCTCCTCTGCCAGCCTGTTTTCTCATGTGTTACCCACCTTGGGGGTTACGTGAGGGTCTGAGAAGGACGGGAATGAAAACTGAGGTCCAGAGAGGCTTACCTGCCATTGCCCTTGGCTCCCACTCAGGGGAGCTGGCTTGCTGGAGGTTTGGCCCTGGCCCAGAATCCCTTCCTTTCCAGGCCCCTCCCCTCAGAGCTCCTACCTCTCCACCTACCCCACCCCGCCCCAGGTGTCATGATGGCCTGGTGAGGCTGGAGCACCAGGCAGGGCTGGGGGTAGGTGTGTGGTCCTGCAGGGAGGGTACTGGGGAGCCCCTGCAGGGTCAGGCAGGGGTTCAGGGCTGACTGCTGTTTGGGAGGCAGAGAGGAAGGGGATGTTAGCCCAGGTCTGGGGGCTCTGGGTGGGGCAGCAAGAGGCTTGGGGGTGGCGGGGGTGTGTCTGAGTGGCCAAGGGGACTGGGATGGATTTCCGGGCATGAGGCTGGGCTGTGGTGGCTGACGGACAGAGCATTGCAGGGAGACAGGGCTCATCCCTTCTAGCACCAGGTTAGGGTCAGGGGCCTGGGCGCAGGGGTGGGGGTGGTGGTCAGCCGACACCTTGCCCAAGGTCAGGTTTACATATGGTGGAAGCTGAGGTTGTGGCTTTCTGAGTGGTTGTGGAGGCAGGATGGGGTGGGCTGTGGGGAACCTCCTGCACCCACCCAGCCCAGCCTGCGCTCCCCTCCACCCCTCCCCTCCTCTGGGAGAGCCTCCTGCAGGAGAAACCATCACTTGGCCCTGCCAGGCCTGTGACCAGAAGGGGGCCTAGACCCTGAGCCATTTTGCAGAAGGGCAAACAAAGGCTCAAGAGGAAATGAGGGAGTGGTGGGTGCAAGAGCAGGCCAGGCCTGGGATGCTTCTGGCGACAAGTGTCTCCATGGCCTGACACACCATAGTGAGAGTGGGTCTCACTCTGAAACCAGAGCTCAGAGAGGTGACAAGCTTGCCCAGGGCCATACAGCACACTGGCCAGAGAGCTACAGCCAAAGCCAGATCCTTATCAGGACTGGGCTCCCTACCTCCTTCACTGGACAGGGCCCCGTGAAGACACCAACCTGCCTGCAGCAGCCTCTATGCTGGGGCGGGGCGGCTGGTATTGGGTTGGTGCTGTCTCCTCTCTGGATATTTAGTGTACCTTGGGCAGCAGCCTGCAGTCCTGCGTATGGAAAGGTTTTCAATAAATGACTTAATCTCTCCATTGTTATGGAGCTGCTCAGACTGTCTGCTCTGTCTGTGCAATTTCGGCATGTGTCTGTCTAGGAAAATGTCTAAATTGTCTAAATTTTCAGATTTATTGGCTCTAAGCTTTCAGTTTTGTTTTGAGTTTATGTTGAATTCTAAAATTTCCTGTTGAAAAAAGGACGGATCCTGGGCACACTCAAGTCACTGGCACCTGGTTGAGAAGTAGCCTGTAGGGCCCCCAGAGACAGCCTCCACCTGCTCTCCATGGAGGAGCAACCACCACCAGCCCTGCTGGCCTATGCCTGCCAATGTGTGTGGTGGCTCCTCCTATGTGAGGCTTTTTATGTCCAGCTCCTCTGTCTGGAGGACAGAGTTTGTGAAATTCCTCCATGCCCCACGCTGGTGCAATCCACTTGCTCTGCACCACTCCACTGGATAAACCCACACACGTCTGTCTTCTTCCCACTGGAGGCAGGCGTCTGAGTCTTTTTGGTTTCTGGGTCCTGCACATGGCACGGGGATGGGTGTTTCTGCACCCTCCTTCAGTGCACCCGCCTTCTGGGTATCCATCTTCCAGGCTTTGGTAGATACTGGTGGACCAATTTCCAAATGACTGTGCTACTTCACCCCAGAGCAGGGGCTCTGCTGACCTGTATTCTTATCACCAGGTTTTCCATTTCAGCCACTCTCCTTTTTTTCTGAGGCAGCATCTTACTCTGTCACCCAGGCTGGAGTGCAGCTACATCATCATCATAGCTCACAGAAGCCTCCAACTCTTGAGCTCAAGCGATCCTCCTGCCTCAGCCTCTTCAGTAGCTGGGACTACAGGTGCCCGCTACAACACCCAGCTAGTTATTCTGTTTTTAGCAGAGATGGGGTCTTGCTCTTTCTCAGGCTGATCTGGAACTCCTGAGCTCAAAGGATCTGCTTGCCTTGGCCTCTCAGAGTGCTGGGATTACAGGCATGAGCTATGCACCCAACCTAATCTCTACCTTTTAATTGGAATTTTAAATTCACTTATAGTTAATATAATTGTAAATATGGTCAGGTTTAAACCCTACCATTTGCTAACTGATCTCTATTTTATCTTACCTGTTCTTTGCTCCTATTTATATCTTTATTTATCTCGTTTTGGAGTACTTGAATATGTGTGTATATATACAATATTTAAACACTCAATATTTATAAGAGCTATATATTTTACTCATAACATATGTTTTTAGGGTACAGTGGCATGTGCTGTAGTCCCAGAGACTTGTGAGGCTGAGGCAGGAGGATCACTTGAGCCCAGGGGTCTGAGGCCAGACTGGGCAACTTAGTGAGCCCTCATCTTTTTTTTTTAATTTTTAAATTTTTTTTATTAAATCATAGCTGTGTACATTAATGCAGTCATGTGAGCCCTCATGTTAAAAAAAAAGTTTTTAAAAAACGTTTTACATTCCATTTTAGTTCCACTATTGGCTTATTACCCACACATATTTTCATTTCTAAATGACTGCTTCATGGTATACACTACATATTTTTAACTCATTGCAGTACACCTTTTAATAACATGATCCTGCTTCAGGTAACATGTGAGATAACTTTACATCCTCCCCAGCCCCATACTCCGTATTGTAGCTGTCAAATGCTTTGCTTCTGCATGTGCTAAATTCTACAGTATTTTATTTTTGTTTCATGCAGTTAATTACCTTTTTCCTTTATATCTTCATTGAGACATAATTTACAAACCATAAAAGCCAACCATTGTAAATATACAATTCAATTATTTTTAGTAACTTTATAATCATACAACCGTCACCTCACTCTAGTTCCAGGACATTTCTGTCACCCTCAGAATTTTCTTACCCTTGTTTATGGTCAGTGCCCACACTTGCTCCCAGCTTAATTCTGGTAAAATACAGACACTGACCTCGCACTTGGCCACTCCTTGCTCTTGCCCTCTCCCTCGGATGCCCAGGTCCTTGGAGTAAAGTGGCACAGTGTCCACAAGGGACCTACACATCCTCCTGTGTAGTAAATAATCTCTAGGCTACTTACATCACCTAGTACAATGTAAATGCTATGGAAACAGTTGTTATCTATCTTATTTAAACTATAATGACAAGAAAAAAAGCCTATACATGTTCAGTACAGACACAGTTTTTTAAAAAATGTTTTTGATCTGTGGTTGGTCCTATCCACAGGAGCAGAACCCGTAGGTACAGGGGGGCCCCCGACGGCGTCTCCCCATCCTCTGCTTTTGGCTAATATCTTCACATATATATGTGCTATAATCCTAGCAATATGGTGTTAGAATTACTGCCTTACATAGGGAGCTCACAGATTATGCCTGTGTTAAAAATCCAGGCTGCTCTTTGTTTTATAAGTAAATTCTGTTCAAACACAGTTACCCCCACTCATTGACCTATTAACTACAGCTGCTTTGTGCTGCAACCACAGAGCTGCTGCTTGTGAAGCCTGAAATACTTGCTATTAGCCTTTACAGAGAAAGTCTGGAGCCCAGGAGTGTGAGGCTACAGAGAGCTGTGATTGTGCCACTGCACTCCAGCCTGGGGACAGAGCAAGACCCCGTATCTAAAAAGAATAAGAAAAAGAAAAGCCAAAGTCTGCCAACCCTTGTTTTATACAATCTTATGTTTTTAAACCAAGTTGAGAAATAACATGAGAAAAATATGTATTTATAGAGTCTTTTATATTTGCCCACATATTGACCATTTTCTGTAGTCTTTTCTCTCTGTGGCTTTGAGTTAGTGTTTGATGTCATTTCCTTTAATCCTGAAGGAGTTTTTCCTTCAAGCCTATAAGGCAAATCTGCTAGCGAATTTTAGGAAGGTTTTCAAACCCTGTCCTTATTCTATTTTTTAAAATATAAATCATTTGGGGAAAACAAACCACAGAGAGGTGAAGATGATGGAACAAATACAATTTTGCAAAGTCTTTAGAATGATTATATATCTATATCTTTTTTTTTTTTTTGAGGCAGAGTCTGACTTTGTTATACTTGTTAGAGTGCTGCTATGGCATCACAGCTCACAGCAATCTCAAACTCTTGGGCTCAAGCAATTCTCTTGCCTCAGCCTTCTGAGTAGCTGGGACCATTGGAGCCCACCACAAGGCCTGGCTATTATTAGAGAGGGGTGTGTCCCTCTTGCTCAGGCTGGTCTCGAACCTGTGAGCTCAGGCAATCCACCTGCCGTGGCATTCCAGAGTGTAGGGATTATAGGCGTGATTCACTACATCTGACCTGTATTTTGTTTTTGAGGAGAAGGAAAGAGAAGTTTGTTAATTTGCTGGCAGATAAGGACCCTGGCAGACTCCTATCTCAAAAATACCAGCATCTCCAGCAGATCTCTTTCTTTGAGAATTTTTCTTTCTATCTTTCTTTCTTTTTTTTTTTTTTTTAAGACAGAGTCCCACTTGGATGCCCAGGCTAAAAGTGAGGTGGCATCATCATAGCTCACAGCAACCTCAAACTCTTGGGCTCAAGTGATCTCCCTGCTTCAGCTTCCTGAGTAGCTGGGATGACTGGTGCCCCCTCCTACCTATGGCTAATTTTTCTATTTTTAGTAGAAATAGGGTCTCACTTTGTTTAAGCTGGTCTTGAACTCCTGAGCTCAAGCAGTCCTACCAAGTTGGTCTCCCAGAGTGCTAGGATTACAGGAATGAGCCACTGTACCTGGCTGTTTGAGAATTTCTTTATTTTTGAAGGATAAGTTGCTAGACGAGAACTTCTTGGTTGACAACATTTTTCTTTAAGCCGGTGATTCTCAAACTTCCTAATGCTGTAGCCCTTTAATACAGTTCCTGTAGGTCACCACCCACAGTTTGAGAACCATTGCTTCAAGCCCTTTTAATATATTGCTCCACTTTCTTCTACCTTCCCCGGTTTTAGTGAAAGGCAGGTGTCAATTGTGCTTTGGGCCGTTTTATGTGAGGTCTCTTTCCCTGGAGCATTTTGACTATGATGTGTCTGGGCGTGCATCCCTTTGCGTTCATCCTACTTAGGGTGTGTTAAGCTGCTTGGATTCTGCAGATTGTTTTTAGCTGTTACTCCAACTGTTTCCTCTGCCTCTTTGTCTTATGATTATTTTTGTCCCACACACCTCTGAGGCTCTGTTCATTTTTCTTCAATCAATCTCCTCCCTTCTGTGCTTCAAATTGGTTGCTTTCTATTAATCCCCGAGCTTATGATTCTTTCTTCTGGTATCTCAAATCCGCTGTTAAGCTCCCTAGTAAATTTTCAACTCCACAACTTTTGCTTTCCTAAAAAAAAAAAAAAAATTCTATTATTTTTGTGGGACTCTCTCTTTATTGAGCATTGTTATCACATTTTCCACTAGTTCTTTAAGCATGGTTGCTTTCAGAGTTTTGAACAGACTTTTAATAGTTCCTTTGAAGTTTGTATTAAACCTAACACATTTATAGACATTTACACACAGTTTCATTAATTGCTTTGTTTCTCAGTATAGATCACATATTCTTGTTTCTTGTGTGACTTGTGATTTTTTATCAACTGTTGGACATTTTAGCAACTCTCGATTTTTTTCACTCCAGGGTGTGGTTATTATTTGCTTTTGCTTAGTAAATCTCTGGGACTAAATGTATCGCATCTCCCTGCTCTCTGTCCTGACATCATAGTCTACCCAGCCCAGGGCTATGGCTCTTCTGCACTCCTGTGCTTGCCCTCAATCCAGTCCAGCACAGGACACACTACCTCCAGCTATACATGCTCTCCTGGGTCCCTGCCCCTAGGTTCCCGTCTGCCCACTCACCTGCCTATGCTACTAACAGCTCGTCTCCCTACAGTGTCTGGCCGACAGCTACAGCCTGAGGAGCCAGACGCAGAGACGGAAGATGATCGCTCTGTAAGTGAGGCCTAGGTATTCCCTGGCCCCATCCTTTCCTGGGCTCTGGGAGAGCCTGAGTGGCTGAAAGTGACTTGATTTACTTCTTTTTTCAGGTGACCGAAGGGCCTGTGGATGAGATCATTCGACCACGGCCACAGGGGTCTTCACCTGTTTATGAGTGTGCAAGTGAAGGCACCGACTTTGGACTCCAGGTAAGCAGCCAGGCAGAGCCCTACTGGCCCAGGACAGGTGTAGGTGTGGGGCCATAGGTACCCATGTCTCCTCCTGCAGCACCCTATGTGGGGAACATATAGGTTGGTCTGTGTAGGCATATTGCCTTGCTGCCCAGTGGGCTATAACTGTGCCCACCCAGCCATCCCTTCTGACTTCTCTGTGTCCCCCGGGGGTGTCTCCTTTCACTGGCCACACATAGTGAGGTGGACCTGCCCTGTAGCGCTTATGAGTGCACATGTGCACCGACAGAGAAGAGACTGCATGCTCCTGTGCAGGGGAGTTGGGTGACCTATGTGACACATGCACTGTCTTGGGGGAGACAGACAGCCCCGTGGCTGCCTCTGTGAAGGGGGTCTTTTATTTCTTATCTCCCTCCCCGTGAAACTCCAGCTGCTGAGCGCTTTACTGTGGGAGCCTTGGGCTGTGGCTGGGCCATGGCTGGGCCTTGTGTGGCAGCAGGAAAGTACAAGGCTCTCGGGCCATAGCTCCATGTTCACATGGCTGCACCTTGGAGGGTCTGGGCCCCTCTGACCTGAGGTCTCCTGGCCTGGTGCCACCCTGCCTGTCCTGCCAGACCCATGCTCACAGATGCATTAATTATCCACACTTGTGGCTGCAGGAAGACACCTCGAGCAGTCAGGTCTCCTCAGGGAGACGGAGATCCTGGTGGAAACGGGATTCAGGGGACTCACGGACATTTTTCAGGATGAGTCGTCCAGAGGTGGGTACAACAGGAGCTGAGGGTCAAGGAGGGATCCCTTCCTCACAGGCTCCAGCCAGAGAGTCCAAGGCCAGAGCAGGAAGGGGAGGAGCAAGGATGATGGGGGCAGCACCTGTGGCTCAAAGAGTAGGGCACCGGCCCCACACACTGGGGGTGGCAAGTTCAAGCCCAGCCCTGGCCAAAACTGCAAAAAAAAAGAGTGGCTGCGGCTGTGTGCCCTTGTACCCAGGGAGGGACAGGGCTGCGGAAGTCTGGCGATCTGGTCCAGACTTTCTCCCTACCCCTATTGGGAATTGCCAAGCTCCTGGCTGGGCAGACCTTGTTTCTCTCATCTGCATGGCGGGGAGGTGCTGGTGCTGGTGTCTGCTATGTACAGGCATGAAGGAGCAGGCAGCACTTGGGCCACATGGCCATGGAAGATGCTGGACTCTGCAGGCATCCTGGGAGGAGGCCAGGCTGCCACCAAAGCTGCCTGTTCTTGCCCTGGGGCCTGGCAGGCCTGTTGACCTGAGGCCTCGATGGCGTGTGCAGTCTGCTGTGTCCCTTGGTGTCTGTGTTCCTGTCTGGTCTGAGCCCTAGGTGCCCTGCATGCAGTTGGCACTCAGTGTTTATGAAGAATGCCCAGAGGAGCTGGGGGTAGAGGGGACGCTTTGACTATTCCACAGACCCATGGGCCTGGCAGGTTGTGGGCAGGAGGTCCTAAGTTCTGGCAGGTTGGGAGCTGGGGGAGGAGGAGACAGCCCCCACCTGAGGCTTCCTTGGCTGTCTTTCTGAAAGCATGTGCACAACCACTTGGGCCCACCTGGTGGTGCCCCACCCTGCTCTGTGCTGCCCCAGGTGATGGGGAGGCAGCTGGGCCCCTGCTCAGGAGACAGCCCAGCAGTGATGCCACAGCTGGAGAGGCCCATGCCCACCAGGGCCCTTGTGCACTTCCTTGCAGGAAGCCACAGAGGTGACCCTGAAGACAGAGGTAGAGGTGGGAGCCAGCGGCTACAGTGTCACAGGCGGTGGGGACACTGGAATCTTTGTCAAGCAAGTGCTAAAGGACTCCTCAGCTGCCAAGCTCTTCAGCTTGAAAGAAGGTACATGGCCAGGCCATCCCTGGGGATGGGGGAGGGTACACCTAGAGCTTAGGATGGCCCCTTCACATTTCTGCTCAGCTGCTCCAGGCCAGGGCCATCCTCTGCTCCTGGGGAAGCACCCCCTCCTTCCTGAGGTGCTTGGTAAAGGGCAGCTATGGGCAGGCTCAGTGGCTCCTACCACACTCACAGCCCACGGGAACCTCAAGGCAAAGGGACACTAAGTCGGCTGTTTGTCTCATCTAGGTGATCAGCTCCTCAGTGCCACCATATTCTTTGACAACATTAAATATGAAGACGCTCTCAAAATCCTTCAGTACTCAGAGCCATACAAGGTCCAGTTCAAAGTCAAACGGACACTGCCTGCCCGGCAGGGTGAGGAGTGGTCCCTCAGCAGTACCTATCATGGCCCAAAGGGCCAGGAGAAGCAGGTGAGCCATCATATCCTGCAGGGGGGGGGGGTGCTCAGACCTCACTGCCACCTCGCTGAAGCAGAGATTGGGCCAGGACAGCCACCCTTCTGTCCCTGAGCCCAGGTCCCAAGCTTCTTATACTGGCACCTATAAGTTCCCTCTCCCTGTGTTTCAGAACGAGCTTGTCGCTGATGAGTGCAGAGAGACCCCCACGAAGACACTGGAAGGTGATGGGGACCAAGAGAGACTCATCTCCAAGCCCAGGGTGGGGAGACGCAGGCAACCCCAGAGGGAGAGGTTCTCCTGGCCCAAATTCCAGGCAATAAAGGCCAAGCGGGTGTCAGGGCCCCGGAGGTCACGCAGCTCTTCAGAGGCCCACGAACATGAGGACATGCCCAACATGTCCCCCACAAGCACAGACACGGAGGCCCAGCTTGCAGCTGAGCGTCTGGAGCTGGAAGCAGGGCCAGGCACCCCACGCAGAAGGCGGTTCCTGAGCTTGAAGTTCAGGACAGGTGCAGGGCAGAGCCCCACTGCAGCAGGGGCTCAGAACTGGCGGGAAACTGCTGGGGTCATGCAAGGCTCAGGGCCCAGGGAGGACAGCCTGGATGACACTGGGGCAGCATCCCATGGGAGCACAGAGGAGGCGGGACCAGCACAAGAGGCCGGGACTGTGCTGAAGCCCACAGAGCTGGGCACGGGAGCCCTCCAGGGACAGACAGGCTTCCCAGCCAGACACCGGGAGAGAACTAAGGAGGGGACAGCCAAAGGAGTGGCTCTGACACAGAGAAAACCCAGAATAGGGCAGGAGAGGGAAGGCACAGCAGGGCAGAGCCTGGAAATGGGGATTGCCAGACTGGCCCTGCCAGCCACCCCTGATGGAGAAAGCACACATATCTGTCCACCAGAAACCCGGGTCCGAATACAACATCTCAAGACACCAAAATTTGCATTTTCTAAAGAAAGAGTTCTAGATAAAGAAAGAAGCATTATTGCCTCCCAGCCGGGGGAAGGACGGGGTGTGGCCTCTGCAGAAGGGTCTGGCCCTGAGGATGAAAAGGCAGGAGAGGCAAAGAGACTGGGGGCCACAGAATCTACCCAGGAATTTCCTGGGCACCTGGAGAAGAGAAAACACAGTGGGGCAGACATGGAGACAAAAGGCAGGATGCAGGAAGGAGAAGCAGATGAGGAAGGAGCACAAAAGGCCAGAGTGCACAAGTTCAAAATGCCAACCTTTGGATGGTCACCCGACAAAGAGACAAAGGCAGGAAGGGAAAAAGACACAGGGGAGGACATGCACGAAGGGACAGGGGTAACGAGAGTGGACACCATAAAAATACCATCAAGGCCCAAAGAGGAAGAAGAAGCGGATGCAAATTACTACGAAGTAGAAAAGACAACAGAAAAAAGGCAACAAACAAGAAGAATAAAAACATACACAGCTTTGGGTGACAAGGACACTGGTGCCAAAGATAGTAAGTTCAAGATGCCCAAGTACAAGATGCCTTCCATTGGGGTGTCTGTCACTGGGAAAACCACTGAGGCCTTGGTGGACATTTCCACACCCAAAGTCGAAGTTGACATGTCCCTGCTCAAGACCTCTGACCTCACCATTCAGCTCCCATCTGCCGACCTTCAAGTCCAGGCTGGCCAGGTGGGCATGCAGCTTCCAGAGGACCAGTTGTCTGAGGGAGAGCTGCCAGAAGTGGCTGTTGGAGCTGACCTGAAAGGCCAGCTTCCCAGCTTCAAGTTGCCAAAGGCGGACATTAAGGGCCCCAAAGTGGACCTAAAAGGCCCCAAGTGGAAGGTGACCACCCCTGACACGGATGTGTCTCTGCACAGTGTGGAGATGGATGTTGAGGCTCTGGGAACAAAGCTGGAGGGAGACCTCTCCCTGGTCGACAAGGACACGGCTACCAAACACAGTAAGTTCAAGATGCCCAAGTTTAAAATGCCATCCTTTGGGGTGTCGGCAACTGGAAAATCCATTGAGGCCTCAGTGGAGGCCGAGGTTGAGGCCGACGTGTCCCTGCCCTCTATCAAGGGTGAGCTTAAGACCACTGACCTCACCGTTCAGCTCCCATCCACCAACCTTGAGGTCCAGGCTGGCCAGGTGGGTGTGAAACTTCTGGAGGGCCAGATGCCTGAGGAAGAACTGCCAGGGGTGACTGCTGGAGCTGGCCTGAAAGGTCCGCTGCCCAAGGTGCAGATGCCCAGCTTTAAGATGCCAAAGGTGGACATCAAGGACACCAAAGTGGACATGAAAGGCCCCAAGGGAGAGGTGACTACACCAGATGTGGATGTGTCTTTGCCCAATGTGGAAGTGGATGTTGAGGCTCTGGGAGCCAAGCTGGAGGGGGACCTCTCCCTGGTTGACAAAAACATGGCCAGCAAAGACAGTAAGTTCAAGATGCCCAAGTTCAAGATGCCGTCCTTTGGGGTGTCAGCCCCTCGCAAGTCCATCGGCGCCTCAGTGGAATTGTCCGACCCGAAGGTCAAGGCTGACATGTCCCTGCCCTCTGTCCATGGCGACTTCAAGACCACTGACCTTACTGTTCAACTCCCATCCGCCGACCTGGAGGTTCAGGCTGCACAGGTGGACATGAAGCTTGCGAAGGGCCAGATGCCTGAGGGAGAGGTGCCAAGAGTGGCTGCCAGTGCCAGCTTAAAAGGCCAGCTGCCCAAGGTTCAGATGCCCAGCTTCAAAATGCCCAAGGTGGACATCAAGGGCCCCAAAGTGGACCTGAAAGGCCCCAAGAGTGAGTGCACCACCCCTGATGTGGACATGGCTCTGCCCAGCATGGAGGTGGATGTGCAGGCACCGGTAGCCAGGCTCGAGGACCTGCAGCAAGAGGGAGACCTATCCATAAGTGACAGGGACATGGAAACCAAAGACAGTAAGTTCAAGATGCCCAAATTCAAGATGCCATCCTTTGGGGGCCATGCACTTGGCAAGTCCATCAAGGTTTCGATGGACGAGTCCGCAACCAAGGTTGAAGCCAACATGTCCCTGCCCTCTGTCCAGGGAGACCTCAAGACCACTGAATTCACCGTTCAGCTCTCATCCGCTGACCTGAAGGTCCAGGCGGGCCAAGTAGATGTAAAGCTCCTGGAGGGTCAAATAACTGAGGGAGAGCTGCCAGGAATGGATGCTGAAGCAAGCCTGAAAGGCCAGCTGCCCAAGGTTCATATGCCCAAGGTAGACATCAAGGGCCCCAAAGTGGACCTGAAAGGCCCCAAGGGAGAGGTGACCATCCCTGACAGGGACGTGTCTCTGCCCAGTGTGGAAGTGGACGTTCAGTCTCCAGTAGCAAAGCTAGAAGGGGACCTGTCCCTGGTCGACAAGGACGTGGCCACCAAAGACAGTAAGTTCAAGATGCCCAAGTTCAAGATGCCATCCTTCGGGGTGTCTGTCACTGACAAATCCACCAAGGCCTCAGTGGATGTGTCCATGCCCAAGATCGAGGCTGATGTGTCCCTGCCCTCTATCCAGGATGA
>NW_003852678.1:600908-601920 GCF_000181295.1 Otolemur garnettii
AATTCCCATCCACTGACCTTAAAGTCCAGGCTGGCGAGTTGGGTATGCAGCGTCATGAGGGTCAGATGACTGAGGGAGAGCTGCCAGAAGTAGCTACTGGTGCTAGACTGAAAGGCCAGCTACCCAGGGTACAGATGCCCAGCTTCAAGATGCCCAAGGTGGATATCAAGGGCCCCAAAGTGGACCTGAAAGGCCCCAAGGGGCAGGTGACCACCCATGACGTGGACGTATCTCTGCCCAGTGTGGAGATGAATGTGCAGGTACCGGTAGCCAGGCAAGAGGGCCTGAAGCTAGAGGGAGACATGTCTCTGGGTGACAAGGATGTGGCCACCAAAGATAGTAAGTTCAAGATGCCCAAGTTCAAGATGCCGTCCTTCGGGGTGTCTGCCCCTGGCAAGTCCATCGAGGCTTCGGTGGATGTGTCCATGCCCAAGATAAAGGCTGATGTGTCTGTGCCCTCTATCCAGGGTGACCTCAAGACCACTGACCTCACTGTTCAGCTCCCATCCACCAACCTTCAGGTCCAGGCTGGCCAGGTGGACATGAAGCTTCCAGAGGATCAGATACCCAAGGGAGAGCTGCCAGGAATGGCTGCTGAAGCAAGTGTGAAAGGCCAGCTGCCCAAGGTGCAGATGCCCAGCTTCAAAATGCCCAAGGTGGACATCAAGGGCCCCAAAGTGGACCTGAAAGGCCCCAAGGGAGAGGTGACCATCCCTGACAGGGACGTGTCTCTGCCCACTGTGGAGGTGGACATTCAGGCTCCAGTAGTGAAACTAGAAGGGGACATGTCCCTGGTTGACAAGGACGTGGCCACCAAAGACAGTAAGTTCAAGATGCCATCCTTTGGGGTGTCTGTCACTGACAAATCCACCAAGGCCTCAGTGGATGTGTCCATGCCCAAGATCGAGGCTGATGTGTCCCTGCCCTCTATCCAGGATGACCTCACCACTGACCTCACCATTCAATTCCCATCCACTGACCTTAAAGTCCAGGCTGGCGAGTTGGGTATGCA
>NW_003852678.1:601972-626809 GCF_000181295.1 Otolemur garnettii
GAAGTAGCTGCTGGAGCTAGACTAAAAAGCCAGCTGCCCAGGGTACAGATGCCCAGCTTCAAGATGCCCAAGGTGGACATCAAGGGCCCCAACGTGGACATGAAAGGCCCCAAGGGAGAGGAGGCGACTGCCTCTGACATGGACGTGTCTCTGCCCAGCGGACAGGTGGATGATGAGGCTCTGGGAGCGAAGCTGGAGGGAGACCTGTCTCTAGGCAACAAAGATGTGGGTGCCAAAGACAGTAAGTTCAAGATGCCCAAGTTCAAAATGCCGTCCTTTGGTGTATCGACCACTGGCAAAACCATCAAGGCTTCGGTGGACGTGTCCAAACCCAAGGTTGATGCCGATGGGTCCCTGCCATCTATCAAGAGCGACCTAAAGAGCACTGATCTCACCATTCAGCTCCCATCCACCAAATTGAAGGTCGAGACTGGTCAGATGGGCATGAATCTTCAGGAGGGCCAGATGCCTGAGGGAGAGCTCCCAGGAGTGGGCTCTGGAGCCAGACTGAAAGGCCAGCCTCCCAAGGTTCAGATGCCCAGCTTTAAGATGCCCAAGATGGACATCAAGGGTCTCAAAATGGATGTGAAAGGTCCCAAGGCGGAGGTGACCACCCCTGACATGGACACGTCTCTGCCCAGTGTGGAGGTGGATGTTCTGTCTCCGGTAGCAAAGCTGGAGGGGGACCTGTCCCAGGTCAAGAAGGACATGGCCACCAAAGATAGTAAGTTCACAATGCCCAAGTTCAAGATGCCATCCTTCGGGGGATCTGTCACTGGAATAACCACCCAGGCCTTGATGGATGTGTCCACACCCAAGGTTGAGGCTGATGTGTGCTTGCCCTCTGTCAAGGGTGATGTCAAGACCACTGACCTCACCGTTCAGCTCCCATCTGCTGACCTTCAGGTCCAGACTGGGCTGGTGGGCATGCAGCTTCATGAGAGTCAGATGACCGAGGGAGAGCTGCCAAGATTGGTTGCTGGAGCTGACCTGAAAGGCCAGCTGCCCAAGGTTCAGATGCCCAGCTTTAAGATGCCCAAGGTGGACATCAAGGGCCCCAAAGTAGACCTGAAAGGCCCCAAGGGGGAGGTGACCACCCCTGACAGGGATGTGTCTCTGCCCAGTGTGGAGGTGGACATGCAGGTGCCAGTATCCAGGCTAGAGGGCCTGAAGCTAGAGGGAGACATGTCTCTGGGTGACAAGAACATGGACACCAAAGATAGTAAGTTCAAGATGCCCAAGTTCAAGATGCCATCCTTCGAGGTGTCAGACCCTGGCAAGTCCATCGAGGCCTCGGTGGACATGTCCATGCCCAAGATAAAGGCTGATGTGTCTGTGCCCTCTATCCAGGGTGACCTCAAGACCACTGACCTCACTGTTCAGCTCCCATCCACCGACCTTCATGTCCAGGCTGGCCAGGTGGACATGAAGCTTCCAGAGGGTCAGATACCTGAAGGAGAACTGCCGGGAGTGGCCCCTGGAGCAAGTGTGAAAGGCCAGCTGCCCAAGGTGCAGATGCCCAGCTTCAAAATGCCCAAGGTGGATGTCAAAGGCCCCAAAGTGGACCTGAAAGGTCCCAAGGGGGAAGTGACCATCCCTGATGGGGATATGTCTCTGCCCAACATGGAGGTGGACGTTCAGGCTCCAGAGGCGAAGCTAGAAAGGGACCTGTTTCTGGTCAACAAGGATGTGGCTACCACAGATAGTAAGTTCAAGATGCCCAAGTTCAAGACACCATCCTTTGGGGTGTCTGTCACTGGAATAACTGCCCAGGCATCAGTGGATATGTCCACACCCAAGGTTGAGGCCGATGTGCGCTTGCCTTCTGTCAAGGGTGACGTTAAGAACATTGACCTCACTGTTCAGCTCCCACCTGCTTGCCTTCAGGTGCAGACTGGGCTGGTGGGCATGCAGCCTCATGAGGGTCAGATGACTGAGGGAGAGCTGCCAGAAGTGGCTGCTGGAGCCGACCTGAAAGGCCAGCTGCCCAGGGTACAGATGCCCAGCTTCAAGATGCCCAAGGTGGACATCAAGGGCCCCAAAGTGGACCTGAAAGGCCCCAAGGGGGAAGTGACCACTCATGACATGGATGTGTCTCTGCCCAGTGTCGAGATGGATGTGCAGGCGCCGGCGGCCGGGCTGGAGGTCCTGCAACTGGAGGGAGACCTGTCTCTGTGCAACAAGGATATAACCACCAAAGACAGTAAGGTCAAGATGCCCAAGTTCAAGATGCCATCCTTTGGAGTGTCGGCCCCTGGCAAGTCCATAAAGGTCTCACTAGACATGTCCACGTCCAAGGTAAAGGGCGACATGTCCATGCCCTCTGTACAGGGCGACCTCAAGACCACTGACCTCACTGTTCAGCTCTCATCCACTGACCTGAAGGTCCAGGCTGGCCAGGTGGGCATGAACCTTCCAGAGAGTCAGATATCTGAGGGAGAGCTGCCGGGAGAGGCTGCTGGAGCAAGTGTGAAAGGTCAGCTGCCCAAAGTGCAGATGCCCAGCTTCAAGATGCCCAAGGTGGACATTAAGAGCCCCAAAATGGACCTGAAAGGCCCCAAGAGGGAAGTGACCACCCCTGACAGGGATGTGTCTCTGCCCAGTGTGGAGGAGGACATTCAGGCTCCAGTAGTGAAGCTAGAAGGGGACCTGTGCCTGGTCGACAAGGATATGGCCACCAAAGACAGTAAGTTCAAGATGCCATCCTTCGGGGTGTCTGTCACTGGAATAACCTCCCAAGCCTCTGTGGATGTGTCCACACCCAAGGTTGAGGCTGATGTGTGCTTGCCCTCTGTCAAGGGGGACGTCAAGACCACTGACCTCACCATTCAGCTCCCATCTGCTGACCTTCAGGTCCAGACTGGCAAGGTGGGCGTCCAGCTTCATGAGGGTCAGAAGTATGATGGAGAGCTGCCAGAAGTGGCTGCTGGAACCCGCCTGAAAGGCCAGCTGCCCAGGGTACAGATGCCCAGCTTCAAGATGCCAAAGGTGGACATCAAGGGCCCTAAAGTGAATCTGAAAGGCCTCAAGGGAGAAGTGACTACCCATGACATGGACGTGTCTCTGCACAGTGTGGAGGTGGATGTGCAGGCACCGGTGGCCGGGTTGGAAGTCCAGCAACTGGAGGCAGACCTGTCTCTGGGCAACCAGGATGTAGCCACCAAAGACAATAAGGTCAAGATGTCCAAGTTCAAGATGCCATCCTTCAAGATGTCGGACCCTGGCAAGTCAATTGAGGCCTCCATGGATGTGTCTGCACCTAAGGTAAAGGCTGACATGTCTGTGCCCTCTATCCAGGGTGACCTCAAGACCACTGACCTCACCGTTCAGCTCCCATCCGCCAACCTGAAGGTCCAGGCTGGCCAGGTGGACGTGAAGCTTCCCGAGGGTCAGATACCTGAGGGAGAGCTGCACGAAGTGGCTACTGGAGCAAGCGTGGAAGGCCAGCTGCTCAAAGTGCAGATGCCCAGCTTCAAGATGACCAAGGTGGACATAAAGGGCCCCAAAGTGGACCTGAAAGGCCCAAAGGGTGAAGTGATGACCCCTGATGTGGACATGTCTCTGCCCAGTGTGGAGGTGGACATTCAGGTTCTGGGAGCAAAGCTGGAAGGGGACCTGTCCCTGGTCGACAAAGACGTGGCCACCAAAGACAGTAAGTTCAAGATGCCCAAGTTCAAAATGCCATCCTTTGGTGTGTCAGCCACCAGCAAAACCATCGAGGCCTCGGTGGACATGTCCACACCCAAGGTCGATGCCGATGTGTCCCTGCCCTCTATCAAGGGTGACCTAAAGAGCACTGACCTCACTGTTCAGCTCCCATCCGCTGACCTTCAGGTCCAGGCTGGACAGATGGGCATGAATCTTCAGGAGGGCCAGATGCCCGAGGGAGAGCTCCTGGGAGGGGGCTCTGGAGCTGTACTGAAAGGCCAGCTGCCCAAGGTTCAGATGCCCAGCTTTAAGATGCCCAATATGGATGTCAAAGTCTCCAAAATGGACCTGAAAAGCTCCAAAGAGAAGGTGACTGCACCTGATGTGGACGTGTCTCTGCCCAGTGTGGAGGTGGATATACAGGCTCTGGGAGCTGGGCTGAAGCCTGTGCAGCCGGAGGGAGACTTGTCTATGGGCCACAAGGATGTGGCCACCAAAGTCAGTAAGTTCAAGATTCCCAAATTACAGATGCCGTCCTTCAGGGTATCAGCCCCTGGCAAGTCCATTGAGGCCACGGTGGACATGTCTGCACCCGAGGTCGAGGCCGACGTGTCCCTGTTGTCTGTTGGGGGTGACCTCAAGGCCACTGACCTCACTGTTCAGCTCCCATCCACTGACCTTCAGGTCCAGGCTGGCCAGGTGGGTGTCAAGCTTCCAGAGGGCCAGATGCCTGAGGGAGAGCTGCCAGGAGTGGCTGCTGCAGCCATCCTAAAAGGCCATCTCTCCGAGGTGAAGATGCCCAGTTTCAAGATGCCCAAGGTGGACATCAAGGGCCTCAAAGTGGGTGTTAAAGGTCCCAGTGGGGAGGTAACTACCCTTGACATGGATGTGGCTCTGCCCAGTGTGGAGATGGATGTCCAAGTGCCGAGAACTGGGCTAGAGGGCCTGCAGTTGGAGGAAGACCTGTCTCCAGGCCACACAGACATGGCCACCAAAGACAGTAACTTCAAGATGCCATCCTTTGGGATTTTGGATGCCAGCAAGTCCATTGAGGTTTCAGTGGATATGTCTGCACCCAAGGTAGAGGCCGACATGTTTCTGCCCTCTGTCCTGGGCGACCTCAAGACCACTGACATCACCATTCAGCTCCCATCTGCCGATCTGAAGGTCCAGGCTGGCCAGGTGGGCATGAAGCATCCAGATGACCAGATCCCCGAGGGAGAGCTCATAGGAGTGGCTACTGGAGCAGGCATGAAAGGTCAGCTGCCCAGGGTACAGATGCCTAGCTTTAGGATACCCAAAGTGGATGTCAAGGGCCCCAAGCTGGACTGGAAAGGGCCCACGGGGGAGGTGAACACCCCTGACATGGATGTGTCTCTGCCCAGTGTGGAGGTGGACATTCAGGCTCCGGGAACAAAGCTGGAGGGTGACCTGACTTTGGTTGAAAAGGATGTGGCCACCAAAGACAGTAAGTTCAAGATGCCCACATTCAAGATGCCATCCTTAGGGGTGTCTATCACTGGCAAAACTACCAAGGGCTCAGTGGACATGTCCGCGCCCAAGGCTGAGGTTGACGTGTCACTGCCCTCTATCCAGGGCGACCTCAAGACCAGTGACCTCACTGCTCAGCTTCCATCCACCAATCTTCAGGCCCAGACTGGCGAGGAGGGTGTGCAGCTTCATAAGGGTCAGATGACTGAAGGAGAGCTGCCGAGAGAGGCTGCTGGAAGTGGACTGAAAGCCCAGTTGCCCAAACTGCAGATGCCTAGCTTCAGGATGCCAAAGGTGGACATCAAGGGCCCTAAAGTGGACCTGAAAAGCTCCAAGGGGGAAGTGACCACTCATGACATGGACGTGTCTCTGCCCAGTGTGGAGGTAGATGTGCAGGTACCTGTAGCCAGGATAGAGGGCCTACAGCTGGAGGGAGACATGTCTCTGGGTGACAAGGATGTGGCCACCAAACATAGTAAGCTCCAGATGCCCAAGTTCAAGATGCCATCCTTCGAGGTGTCAGCCCCTGGCAAGTCCATCAAGGCCTCGGTGGACATGTCCATACCCAAGATAAAGGCCGATGTGTCCATGCCCAGTGTCCAATGTGATCTCAGGACCACTGACCTCACCATTGAGCTCCCATCTGCTGACCAGAAGGTTCAGGCTGGCCAGGTGAGCATGAATCTTCCGGAGGGCCAGATGCCCAAGGGAGAGTTGGAACGAGTGGCCACTGGAGCCAGCTTGAAAGGCCAGCTGCCCAAGGTGCAGTTGCCAAGCTTCAAGATGCCAAAGGTGGACATTAAGGGCCCCAAAGTGGAAGTGAAAGGCCCCAGGGGGAAGGAGACCACCCCTGATGTTGACATGTCCCTGTCCAGCATGGAGGTGGATGTGCAGGTGCCAGGAGCCATGCTGGAGGGGGACCTGTCCCTGGGTGACAAGGATGTGGAGGCCAAAGACAGTAAGTTCAAGATGCCCAAAATCAAGATGCCATCCTTTAGGGTGTCAGCCCCTGGCAAGTCCACTGAGGGCTCGTTGGATGCATCTACTCCCAAGGTTGATGCTGACGTTTCCCTGTCCTCTGTCCAGGGCAATCTCAAGACCACTGACCTCACTGTTCAGCTCCCATCTGCTGACTTGGAGGTCCAGGCTGGCCAGGTGGGAGTGAAACTTCCAGTGGGTCAGAGGCCTGAGGGAGAGCTGCCAGGAGTGGCCTCTCAAGTCAACCTGAAAGGCCAGCTGCCCAAGGTACAGACGCTTAGCTTCAAGATGCCCAAGGTGGACATCAAGGGCTCCAAGGTGGACCTGAAAGGCCCCAAGGAGGAGGTGACTGCCCCTGACATGGACGTGTCTCTGCCCAGCATGGAGGTCAACGTGTCTCAGCCCAGCATGGAGACGCTGGGTGCTGGGCTAGAGGGCCTGCAGCTGGATGGAGACCTGTCTCTGGGTGATAAAGAAGTGGCCACCAAAGACAGTAAGTTCAAGATGCCCAAGTTCAAGATGCCGTCCCTAGGGGTGTCAGCCCCTGGTAAGTCCATTGAGGCCTCGGTGGATGTGACCGCACCCAAGGTAAAGGCCGACATGTCTGTGCCCTCTGTCCAGGGCAGCCTGAAGACCACTGACCTCACCGTTCAGCTCCCATCTGCCAACCTTCAGGTCCAGGCTGGCCGGGTGGACGTGAAGCTTCCGGAGGGTCAGATACCTGAGGGTGAGGTGCTGGGAGTGGCTGCTGGAACCAGCCTGAAAGGCCAGCTGCCCAAGGTGCAGATGCCCAGCTTCAAGATACCCAAGGTGGACATCAAGGGCCCTAAAGGGGACCTGAAAGGCCCCCAGGGGGCTGTGACCACCCCTCTCATGGATGTGTCTCTGCCCAGTGTCGAGGCAGATGTTCAGGCTCCGGTTGTAAAGCTGGAGGGGGACCTGAACCTGGTCCAGAAGGATGTGGCCACCAAAGACAGTAAATTCAAAATGCCCAAGTTCAAGATGCCATCCTTCGGGATGTCTGTCACTGGCAAATCCACTGAGGCCTCAGTGGAAGTGTCTGCACTCGAAGTTGAGGCAGATGTGTCCCTGCCATCTATCCAGGGTGACCTCAAGACCACTGACCTCACCATTCAGCCCCCATCAACCAACCTTCAGGTCCAGGCTGGCCAGGTGGACATGGAGCTTCCAGAGGGCCAGATCCCCAAGGGGCAGCTGCCAGAAGTGGCTGCTGGAGCTGGACTGAAAGGCCAGCTGCCTAGGGTACAGCTGCCCAGCTTCAAGATGCCCCTGGTGGACATCAAGGGCCCTAAAGTGGACCTGAAATTCCCCAAGGGGGAGGTGACTGCCCCTGACATGGACATGTCTCTGCCCAGTATGAAGGTGGATGTACTGGCACCAGGAACCGGGCTAGAGGGCCTGCAGGTGGAGGGAGACCTATCCCTGGGTGACAAGGATGCGGCCACCAAAGATAGTAAGTTCAAGATGCCCAAATTCAAGATGCCATCCTTCGGGGTATCAGCCCCTGGCAAGTCCATTGAGGCCTCAGTGGACGTATTCATGCACAAAGTTGAGGCTGACGTGTCCATGCCCTCTGTCCAGGGCGACCTCAAGACCACCAACCTCACTGTTGAGCTTCCATCCACTGACCTGAGGGTCCAGGCTGGCCAGGTGGATGTGAAGCTTCCAGAGGGTCAGATACCCGAGAGGGAGCTGCCAGGAGTGGCCGCAGGAGCCCACCTGAAAGGCCAGCTGCCCAAGGTGCAGATGCCCAGCTTCAAGATACCCAAGGTGGACATCAAGGGCCCCAAAGTGGACCTGAAAGGCCCCAAAGGGGAAGTGACCACCCCTGACGTGGACGTGTCTCTGCCCAGCATCGAAGTTGACTTGCAAGCACTGGGAACAAAGCAGGAGGATTTACATTTAGAGACAGACCTGTCCCTCAGCGACAAGGACGTGGCCGCCAAAGACAGTAAGTTCAAAATGCCCAAGTTCAAGATGCCATCTTTTGGGGTGTCAGGTCCTAGGAAGTCCATTGAGGCCTCGGTGGATGTGTCTGCACCCAAGGTCAAGGCCGACTTATACCTGCCCTCTGTCCAATGTGACCCCAATACCACTGACCTCACAGTTCAGCTCCAAACCTCCGACCTTCAGGTCCAGGCTGGCCAGATGGGCATGAATCTTCTGGAGGGCCAGATGCCTGAGGGAGAGTTGGGAGGAGTGGCCACTGGAGCCGACTTGAAAGGCCAGCTGCCCAAGGTGCAGTTGCCCGGCTTCAAGATGCCAAAAGTGGACATTAAGGACCCCAAAGTGGAAGTGAAAGGCCCCAAGGGAAAGATGACTGCCCTTGACATAGACGTGTCCCTATCCAGCACAGAGGTGGACATGCAGGCGCCAGGAGCCATGCTGGAGGGGGACCTGTCCCTGGGTGACAAGGACGTGGCTGCCAAAGACAGTAAGTTCAAGATGCTCAAGTTCAAGATGCCGTCCTTTGGGGTGTCAGCCCCTGGTAAATCCACTGAGGTCTCAGTGGACATGTCCGCTCCCAAGGTTGAGGCCGATATGTCCCTGCCATCTATTCAGGGTGACCTCAAGACCACTGAACTCACATTTCAGCTCCCAACCTCCAATCTTCAGGTCCAGGCTGGCCAGGTGGGTGTGAAGCTTCCAGAGGGCCAGATGCCCGAGGGAGAGCTGCCAGAAGTGGCCTCTGGAGCCGGACTGAAAGGCCAGCTGCCCAAGGTGCAGATGCCCAGCTTCAAGATGCCCCTGGTGGACATCAAGGGCCCCAGAGGGAACCTGAAAGGCCCCAAGGGAGAGGTAACTGCCCCTGATGTAGACATGTCTCTGCCCAGTATGGAAGTGGACCTTCAGGCTCTGGGAGCAAAGCTGGAGGGGGACCTGTCCCAGGTCAAGAAGGACGTGGCTGCCAAAGACAGTAAGTTCAAGATGCCCAAGTTCAAGATGCCATCTTTAAGGATGTCAGGTCAAGGAAAGTCCATCGAAGCCTCAGTGGACATGTCTGTGCCCAGTGTTGAGCCAGACATGTCCCTGCCCTCTGTCCAAGGTGACCTCAGGACCACTGACCTCACCGTTCAGCTCCCATCTGTCGACCTGGAGGTCCAAGTTGGCCAGGTGGACATGAAGCATCTGGACGGCCAGATCCTAGAAGAAGAGCTCCCAGGAGTGGCCACTGGAGCAGGCCTGAAAGGCCAGCTGCCCAGGGTACAGATGCCCAGCTTTAAGATGCCCAAGGTGGACATTAAGGGCCCCAAAGTGGACCTGAAAGGCCCCAAGGGGGAGGTGACCACCTCTGACGTGGACATGGCTCTGTCCAGCATGGAGGTGGATATGCAGGTGCCGGGAGCCAAGCTGGAGGGCCTGCAGCTAGAGGGGGACCTGTCCCTGGGCAACAAGGACACAGCCACCAAAGATAGCAAGTTCAAGATGCCCAAGTTTAAACTTCATTCATTTAGCCAGTCTCCGGGGAAGGATGCAGGTTTTACAGAAGTTCTGGCACAGCACCAGGGGGACTTGCAAGACAGCTTGGTTATACGCTCGGAGCAGATGCACACCCCATGTGGAATTCCTGTCTTGCCTATGGAAATGCATGTAGATCCACCTTCTGACAAAGGTGGGGACACGGGACAGCCCAGAATGCATGACTTCATTCTGCCAGAACTTGCTCTTCCCCAAATGACGGCTTCTAAGGGAGTGGTCTGCCTGCCCCCTGGAGATGCCAACTCCTCTCTTGACGGTACTCTGGCAGACAGTGACTTTCAACCTTCAGGAGGAACGTACATTGATCACCGGGCAGCCACTGCCATGACAGCTGGCCCCACAGAAGGAGTAGGTCTGAGCTTGCACCTGCCCCGAGCACGCATTCCCAGTTTGGGCTTTGCCAAGTCTGATCTTAGATCTTCCAAGGCCAAGGCAGATGTAAGGCAGTCTGAAGCTGGCCTGCCACTTCCCAAACACGTCTCGGCTATTGTCTCCACAAGCCAGCCCTGTGGGGTTGGGATAGCCCCTACTGCAGAAGGCCTGTTGCAGCCACCTTGTAAAATAGCAGATGCTAAAGTCCCCAGAGTGGAAAGTCCAGAGGCAGAACATGGAGCAGGAGAAACTTCGGTGGACCCACAAGAGCACTGGTTTAAAATGCCCACGTTCCGCATGCCGCGTCTCAGGCGCTCTTCCAAGGACAAAGGTGGAGTTGGGAAGCAGGAAGCAGCTGCCACCACACTGACAGAAGGGTCAGCAGCAGCTGGGGTTGAGGAGTCCCAGGATCTGGGGCCAAAGATGTCCCTGCAGCCCCCAGATGCAGATGCCGATGTGACAGCTTCTAAGGGTGGACTGTCCTCAGGTGCTTCCCAGCATGGTCTTGGCAACACAAGTGTGCAGCTCCACCTCCCCCCGGGAGGTAAGTCTCAGGCTGGTATTCCCACTTCCGAGGTCAGGACCCACCCAGTTGAAGGCTCCCTCCCACTTCTGATGGCTGGCATGAGAGTCTCAGAAGGCCCAGCCCCTGAAACAGGTGAGGTTTCTCTTCCCAAGGCAGGAGACAGAGAACTTGCCAAGGTGGAGGAGGCAACAGGGGAACAGTTTTCCCAGCCAAAAGGTCCTCTTAAGCTGAAAGCTTCAAAGACTGATGTGCCATCCCAGATTTCGGTAGTTGATATGAGTCAAGTCTGGGAAGATTCTGTGCTAACTGTCAAATTCCCCAAATTAAAGGTACCACGATTCTCCTTCCCTGTCCCCAGCTCAGAGGCGGATGTGTTCATCCCCACTGTGAGGGAAGTACAGTGTCCGGAGCCCAGCCTTGGGCTGTGGGGAGCCAGCATCCTGAAGGCAGGTGCTGGGGTTCCTGGGGAGCAGCCTGTGGGCCTTGACCTCTCCTTGGCACCTCCCCCTATTTCTAAGGTCAGAGTGCACATTCAGGATGCTCAGGCTGAGAGTCAGGAGATCACCACACATAGCAGGGTGACACCAGAATGTGCCGATCCCTCCTCACTGAAGGCTTTTTCCACTCGGATTGTGCGGGAATCAGAGATCCCTGTGTCCAAGATTCAAACACCTTCCTATGGATTTTCCTTGCTGAAGGTGAAAATCCCAGAGCCCCCAGGGCATGCTCTGTTATACACAGAGACTGGGGAAAGCTCTGAAGAGACTCACACACAAGCCATTTCCAGAGACCTCCAGACTGACACTGCAGAGCCATTTGAGATCATCTCTTCCAGTGGTGGGAGTCCAGGCCCGAAAACACTCAGCTTTGAAGTTTGTTCAGGCCACCAGCCTGCAGATAGCTGTTTGGATGAGGAGCCAGCAGAAATTCTTGAGTTTCCTCCTGATGACAGCCGTGAGGCAGCCACTCCCCTGGCAGAGGAAGACAGGGCTCCGAAAGAGAAGCCGGAAAGCAAAAAGTCTGGTCTACTCTGGTCTTGGCTCCCAAACATCGGGTTTTCCTCTTCTGTTGATGAGACAGCTGTTGATTCCAGAGATGACATCCCAAGAGCTGCTCCAGTCCAAACACAGCCTGAGGCGCGACCAGAGGCAGAACTGCCTAGAAAGCAAGAGAAGGCAGGCTGGTTCCGATTTCCGAAATTAGGATTCTCTTCTCCTACCAAGAAAAGCAGAAGCACTGACGATGAGGCAGACCTGGCAGCGCAGAAACTCCAGGAAGAAGCCGTCACCTTTTTTGATGCCCGAGAAAGCCTCTCCCCTGAAGAGAAGGAAGAACATGGGCTGGCAGCTGCTGGTGCTGGCCCAGGCTCTGAGTGATGGTGGTGTCAGGTGCAAGAAAGTTAGTCCTGCTTTAGCAGGACAGAAAGGCTGATGACAAATATGTACCTAGACCACTCCCAAGTGAAGGCAAGAGGTGTGACCTGACAGCAGAGACAAACACAGACTGAGGCAGAAGCAGAGGCCGCCTGTGTGTGGAGCTCCCCATCCTGCAGCACACAATGGTCACCTTGTTCCCCACAACCGAGAACAAATTACAACTGTGCACAGCATGTGTTACCACATAGCACTCCTCACACAGAACCAAAGATGTACCCAGATCCCTCAAGCTCTGGAAGCAAAGACAACACCCTGACATCCCACAAGACGCCAGAATTCCCGCAGCACAGCGGTGCTCTTGGAGACACCGATGGAGAAGTCCGTTGGTCTTCAGCAGATAAGCTTTAAGAGGCCTTCTGGCAATGCCTGTGAGACCACAACTGCTTCTCTGAGGACAGGGCTACTTGGCGCTGGGTATGGCTTTTGGTATGAGTTCTATTGCTGCTTCCTGGCAAAGGTGCTTTGCCTATTTTAGGCAGACCCCCGAGTATTCCAGGAGACCCTCTTTCTGCTTATTTGCGCACTAATTCCTCTGCCAAGTGTCACTAATGGCAAGCTTTGGGACAGGTCAGGCACACATGCTGTGACAGCCAGGGGCTGCCTGGTGGCTGTGCCCAGCCTTCGATGGTGGGTGGGTGAGCAGCAGAGGCTGAGACACCTGGGCTCTGTCATGAGCCATCGATACATGTTCACCTGCCTGCCAGTGTCTGCCAGCACCCACCCAGTGTGCACGGTCCCCCACTGTGGCCCTGTGCTGTGTAATGTGCAGGCTGTAGCCCAACTACAGATGGGACTGGCTTAGCTGTCCCCTGGATGGGCAATAAAGGATGTGATGTTTCCCACAGTGACAGCTACCAGGATCTTTTGTTCCAGGATGGAAGTTCACCAGTGTCTCACTCTCCTCCCACATGCCCCTAGTCCCTGCCAAGTGGCTCTCACAATTAGATAAGGGTTCGTGTTAGAGTGGTTGCCCACTTACTGCCCCTTTGCCCAGATCCTCCTCTGAGCCAGAGGCTGTGAGGGAGATGATGAGGGAGACAGGGTGTGGCAGGGACACAGAACTCTCTGGCCCCTCCAGTGTGGGGACAGCAGGCCCTGGTCATGTCAGGGTCCTCCTCAGAAGCTTCCTTCATCAGCACAACCCTCCTCAGGTAGCCCACTCATGTGGGTAGATGAGTGAGGCTGGAGGGGGTCCTGAGCCTTCACCCCTAGCTGCCCTCAGGTGCCCCGCCACATTCTGCTCCCACCGTGCACAGGGTGCCAAGCAGGTGGGCGGATCCCTGCCTGGCTCCCTCCTGGCCTAGGTGGTACTGGCAACCAGCCCTCACGGTCCCTGGGGGTGCGTTGCTGTGTGGCTGTGCGTGTGGGGCTCCTCTGAGAGGGAATAGAGGGCTGGAGGTTATGGGGTGTTGGGGAGGAGAGGTTGGGCTCCCCCCCATGCCATCAAGGGCGTGTGTGTCTTTCCTGTGGCTGGCTGGGAGGGTCACCCAAGTTAGGGGGATGTGGAGACCTCAGGAAAGTGAGCTGACACAGAGCCTCTGGAGTGCTCATGAGTGGGGAAGAGAGGAAGGGAGTTGGTGGGGAAAAGGCTGCCTTCCGCCCCTGCACCAGTCTGTGTGCCACACAGACTTGAAAGCACAGCCAGAGGAGCACAGCTGCCAGAGTCCACGGGGCGCCTCAGGCTTTTGTCCCTCTCTGAACCTGGAATGAGGGCTTGGGATAGTAGGACGTTGGTGCTTGAAGCCAGAGGGCAGCTGTCACAGCATAATGGACTCCCGGGCAGCCTGTGCACCCTTGCATCTGAGCTGTCTGTGCTGTGTGAGACATCACCACAGAGTAGCAGCCTCCCTGGTTCCTGAGGTTGGACCCCAAGCATGGCTTTGTTGGGTTCTGTGTTCAGGGTCTGCAGCTGGGCTGTGGCCTCCTCCAGGCTGGAGTGGAGAAGGAGCCACTTCTGAGCCATGTTGCTGTTGCCCCTGCTCAGTTCAGATGGGAGGACTGAGCACCTCAGCTTCCTGCTGACTGGAGGCTGGAGGCCACCCAGTACCCTGCCACTGGTGCTTCTCCTTAGGACAGTTCACGGCTTAGCAGCTCACTTCATCAAGGCAGTAAGGGACATGATCATGGGGTGACATACTATGCCTTCTGTGTGTGCAGGACCTGTGCCAGGAGGTGAAGATCTTGGGAGCCATTCAAGTGTGTCTGTTGCACCCCAGAGGGGCCATGTCAGTTTGCCCTTGGGGGTCTCCAAAACCCTATGGAGCTGGGTCTCCCCCAAGCCCTATCAAGCCGGGTCTTCTTTGGAGTGGGGTCTGCCTTGGGGGAGGCCACTGAGACTGCCATAGAGGTGGAACTGCCAGACCCCAAGTGCTTGGGACCAGGCCCTTTACTGGCTTAAGGCTTCCAGACAGCTGACCCAGTCACACCCATGGCCTGGGGTTTTGCTGGAACTCAGCCATCAGGCCTAGGCAGCGAGTTCCAAGATACAGTCAATTAGAGACTGAGAACCAGGGACCAAACCCAGGGTGCAGCCCTGGAGGGCGGAGAGAAAACTGCTCCTCAGCTGAGATTTGAAACATAGGCAGGTGATGGGAGGCCTCTGAGAACAGTCTGGCAGCTAGAGCTTGGCTAGGTCAAGTGCAGCTCAGGGACAGACCAGCTGCCAGACGCACAGAGGCTTTGCAGGGCCCAGCTCCACGCTCCTGCCCTGCCCCCTTGGCCTAGGTCCCCTCTGAGTGCCCCAACTTGCTCAAAACTCACAGCTCTCACTTCCCCCTCCCGCTCCTTACTTGCCCTGAGATTTGGGTCCCAGAGAGGCTAACCCTGCCTAGTCTCCTACGCCTCCTTGAGTTCCCTGGGATCCTGGATTGGACCCAGACTAAGGAGCTCACACAGCAGACACGTTATGTGACTGCACTGGGGTGGTTGCATGTACATGAGCCCTTGGCAGGGTCCCAGGGGCTGAGGAGAAGGAGGAGGAGAAAGACAGTAACCCCTCCACCTCCCCCCACCACACACACACACTAATTCTCACAGAGGGCCTGGAAGTACCAGAGCATTTTTTAGGCCTGGCTTGTTCTATCAGAGTCAGAGGAGCAACCTGGAGGGCTTTCTGGAAGGGTGGAGCTTAGGGGGTGGGGCTTAGGAGGGTCTGGATTTGGAGAGCAGAGAGGAGTAAATAGTTTGCAGCACCCTCCAGGCAGGTTGCAGGTAGCAGCCTTGAGCAATTCTGACCCTGGGCAGGTTTGGGCTGAAGGAGCTGCTGAAAGCCCGGGCCAAGGGACAGAGGGGAAGGCCTGGGGGGCCCAGTGTCCACCATGAGCTGTGGGGCCAAGGAGCCAAGATGGGCCTGACCTCAGCCCTGCCAAACACAGTCCTGGCCCTGAGCTTGTCCATCCAGGCCTACAGCATAGCGCGAACTCCAATCCCGCTCAAAGAGTTGCCGCAGCTGCTCCTGCACGGGGGTCACACCTGGCTGGGTGCTGGGGGCCCTCTGGCTGACCACCAGGCCCACACCTGAGGTGCTGCTGAAGTAATCTTCTGACCAGTTGGATGTGCCTGGGCAGGTAAGTGGAAGAGACCCTGGGTCACTGTACCAACACAGACAGGCCCCTGCAGCCTAGTATGGCAGTGGCCCCAGCTATAGGTCTGGAGACAGATGGACACACTGGTCACTCTGCTGTCATCAAACTCCAGCCAGGACAGCCCCTTGCTTGGGGGTGCAGCTCTTCCTTGTGGAACTCCCCCCAGGTGGTCTGACACAGGTGTCTTGACTCAACTTTCTGGGGGCCCCCAGCACTCAGGATTTTCCCATCTACACCTGTGGCCAGGTGATAGTTGAGCAGGTTGCCTAGTCCACAAACTCAGCCCAAGACCCTGACCCCATTTGGCAGCCCCTCTGTCCTGAGGGGCGCACGCTGGGCACAAAAGCAAGGCCTCCTTCAAACCTGGGGCCACATCCCCCTTCTGTGGTTTGTGTGGCCTCTGTGTGTTACTGGGTACCTGATGACCCTTGACAGACTCCAGGGTCTTAGGCCCAACACCTGTAGACCTTCTCCCAGCCACTCACCTATGTAAGCTGCCTCCTCTGTGACCATGAACTTGCTGTGGCTCACCCTGCTGAAGGGGATGTTGGAGTGGTTCCCCACTGGCACGATGAAGACTTTCTTTGGAAAACAGAGAGGCAGCCCATCAGGTGGGGCGGGAGGTGTCAGGCACGGTGGGAAGGCACTGCCTCCCCTACAACCTGGCCCCAGGAGTGAGTCCTCACCACGTCCACAGAGACATTGGCTGAGGGGTTGCTGAGGGCCTGCAGAGAGCGCAAGTAGGGGAACATGGTGGGATCTGTGTTGAGCCAGCAGCTGACCAGCAAACGCACGTGCACGCCTCTGCTGAAGGCCGCTGCCCTCAGTGCATTGTCCAGCACTGGCCAGTACCTGTGGAAGGGGTGGTCAGGGGCCTGCCTACACCCAGGGACCCATAGGAGACCTGGCTGGAGGGGGAGGCGCGAAAGCTGCTAGGCAGCAGAGCAGGCCCCCACCTCCAAGGCTACTCAGACCCACCTGGCAGGGTGGGTGAAGCGTGTGGTGGGGAAATAGTCCATCACTGAGGCGTAGATGAACTCCTGGGCAGCCTCCATCACTGCCAGCAGTGCATCCAGGTCCCGGGTGCGGCCTCGGGGACAGAGTGCAGGTGGTGAAGCCTGTGGCAGGGGAGGCGTCCCTAAGGGCACTGCTAGACCTGTGATCTCACCATGCACCACCCAAAGCATCCCTTATGGTGGTGGAGGAAGGAGGCTGAGATGCCAGGGAAGGTGGAAGGAGAAGGGCCTTTTGCACAGGGCTCTGCTGAAGCAGCTGGCCCCGTCCAAGGTGGACGGACCTCCCACAAACAGTCATTCACCACATGGAAGCATTTTCACACCCCTCAAGGTGGAACCCTCACATCCAGGAGGCTCCCCTTGCTGCCATGTGCAGTCTCTGCTGCAGACCCATCCCGGGGGCTATCCACCCCTCCCCCACTCCAGTGGAAGAGGATCTGCAGGTGCTGCCTGCTCAGCTGCACTCCACCATCTGTGGAGACCCTCAGGGTCCCAGAATGTCCCCCCAGCTGGCTTTCTCTCTACCAAGGCCCAGAATACGCCTACCCCCCAGCTACTTGTCTTCCCCTCAGGGTCCCATGATGCCCTCCCCACCCCCACCACCTATATCATGTAAACAGCACTGTGTGGCCTATTCTCTTAGAGCTTAGCCTCCTGGGGGCCCTCCCTAGCCCAGGGCTGTGGCCCCAGGGCTGTGGCCCCAGTGCCACCGACTGGCTCCCTGAGGAGACCTGGCTGTGGTCTGCAAGGCAGCTTCCCTCAGGGCCAGGCCAGCAGGGGCAGAACTGGGGGTCCTGGCAGCCCCTCCTCGACCCGCCTTACTGAGAAGTAGGCCATGGTGGGCACTCCATCAAAGAGGCCCCGGAGCGGCTGGAAGCGGTTGATGTGGGAAGAGAAGTTCCGAGGCCAGGTTTTGGGGAGGACAGCGTGGGGTACCCCCAGCACCCAGTAGGTCTGGAAGGTCTTCTCCAGGTCCTGGGCCAGGTGGCTGCAGTTGTAGATGATAGCGCCAAGCTCCTTCACCTGCAGGGCCAGGGCCAGCTACTGCAGGGAGCAAGGCCCCTCTGTGGGGTGTGTGGGGGTCCCCACCCCACCCCACCTGGGCCTGGGTGACACTCTTCAGTGGGGTGTGTGGGTGTCCCCACACACCTGGGCCTGGGTGACACCTCTGTGGGGTGTGTGGGTGTCCCCACCCCACCCCACCTGGGCCTGGGTGACACTCTTCAGTGGCACCACTAGTGAGAGTCTGATGGCGTGTCCTCAGTATGGGTGCCCAGTGGCTTACAATCAAAGATATACATGTTTATTTTTTAAAAATGCATCAAAGCACAAAAAAGAAAAAAAATGATCATTAATTTTACTGTCAAGTGATAAGCATTGCTGCCATTTCCATGGTAGTTTTCTTACACATTTGTAATGTATTTCTTTCTAAAAGGGGCTCACGCTTTGTAATCTGCATGGTCCCGTGACAATGTGGCCCGGACATCCTTCCACGTCATCAAATGTCACTGCACAGCTGGAGCTCAGTGGCTATGTGGAATTCCAAAACTTACTGAACAGCATCTGACCGTTTCCCTGATTTTGATGTTGTAAATGTACTTTCTCTGGATGTGCTGGGGCACAGGCAAAGCCTGGGAAGTGTAGGAGGAGAAGAGCTCAGGTGGGGGGCTCCCTGGGCGCTGGGACTCACCTGCGTCAAGGACCGCCAGTCCATGTTGGCACTGCCCACGTACACATGCCGCCCGTCCACAACCCAGAATTTGGAGTGCAGGACACCCCTGGTGAGCCGCCCCAGGTGCACCCGTCGCACCTGGGCACCTGGTGAGATTCAGAGTGGCAGGATGAGCTGGCTCCTGTCTGTGCTAACTTTACAGTGAGCCTGACTCTGCACTTCCTGAGGTGGAGTTGACAGGTGTCCTCACAACACTCCTACAATGTCAGTGCTGTAACCATCCCCCTTTACAAGTGAGGAAAAGGGGGTCTCTCCAGGTGGCTGGCTCCAGAGCTCCAGCCTAGGCCTCTGCCAACAGAGCAGGGCAGGCTCCACAGGCACCAAGACTACCTGTGCTCTGCCCCATGGAAAATGACACTTCTGCCTCCTGGGAATGAGTCCTGTCCCCGAGGGAAGCCACATCAAAGGAGCTCAGAGCCAGGGCCTTGCTCTCTCCGGGGTGTGCCTTCCCACTCACCCCACCCCTCAGTGCTGCCGTTCCTTGTCTCCTCTCATGGTGGCAGCAAGAGAGCTGTGCTCAATGCCAGGGCAGCCAGGCCCAGGACAGGGCAGGCCCCTACCTCGGGCTGCTAGGACTTCCAGGTCGGTGGACTCCCTGGCCAGTGTAGGGTCGCTGGTGGCCACAGCCATGGAAATGTTCCTGTCCAGCAGCTGTTGCAGCTTCTGCAGAAGGGCCTCTCCCTGCAAGGCCAGGTCGGCTGTGAGAGGGGCCCTGCCTGGTCCTCTGCCTTACCCACCAGGCCCCATGCCTTCCCTAGAGGCCCCCATGGCTCTGGTGTCTGGATGAGGTGGCCCTTGTTTGGGAGCTAAGCTCTACTCAGGTGTAATCCAGGTGCTCTGTCCCCCTGGAGGCCCACCCTTGACACCCCTGCCCTGAGGGCCCCTGAGGGAGCAGCCCAGGCTGGGTGGCATGGCTTGCTGTATGCCCACCACTGGCTGGAGTAGGGTGGGGATGGCCTGGTGCCTCAGAGTTGGGGGAGTGTAGGGGCACACCAGTTGGGAGGATGAGTCGTTGACCCCAATGTCTGGCCCTGTGAGGGACCAGTAATAGGAGGCCACATGGACGCTCTCCTGGGCAGTATCCAGCAGCTGCAGCCAGGCCTGGGCCAAGGGCTGGGCAGATGGGCTGCCAGCTGCAGATGGCAGGTCCTGGGGGATGCTTTCCACGAGAACAAGCCTATGGAGAGAGCCATGAGGCCCAGACTGAGTGTAGGCATCTCACACCGCCTGCCCCATCCCCGCTGGCCAGACCCAAGGGACTGCTGCCAATGCGGTGCCCAGGCTGAGCCCAGGCCAAGGGGGCTGGGAGGTGGGCAACCAGGCAGACTGGGCAGAGCAGGCCTGAACCCACACCCCGCTGGAGGGTGACACTCAGGAGTGAGTCCAGGGAGGAGCCTGGGGGCTGCCCAGCTTAGAGCAGGGCAGACTGGGTGGAACAGGCTCTCCTCAGGCCTGGTGCTACCCTCAGGGAACAGTTGCTTCTGGAGCCAAGCAGAGCAAACTCTTGTGTCTGAGGCAGCCCCATGATGCAAAACCCTTGGTGACAACTGGGCTAACTCAGAGGGAAGGGCTAGGCCTGGAGGAAGGGTGTGTGTCTAGGGCATCAAGGGTCTCTGCCGAGGGGACCTTCTGGGACCCCAGGATCCCAGCAGCAGGGAAAGAAAGGTGGGAGGGATGACTGAGGGGCAGGAGGGGGCAGGGACAAGATCCCAGGTGGGAGGAGTCAGCCCAGCTGGCAGTAGCTGTGCTTGCCAGAGGTGGGGCCCCCAAGCTGCAGCTTCTGTTATTGCAAAGGGCACGCCACATGCACCCCATTTCCACACCCACTCCGGCCCAGCCACCTGCCCCACAGCCCCCGTGGGCTCACTCACTGGCAGGACTCCGTCACCTCCTGTCCCAGGGGCCCCCAGGACCTGGTGGGTACTTCCTCAAGGTGCTCCTGACCCCAGGTGGGAGGAGGAGGCAGTTGCCACAGGAGATAAAAGAGAGTCCCGGCGCCCAGCCCCAGCACGGCCAGTATTCCCAGCACCTGCAACTAGACAGGGCAGCACCCACAGGGGCCGGGGGTGACCGTGGGCCTCTCTGGCACCCACACAGAGACCATCTAGGCTTCCCAGAGGATGAAGGCTGCCATGGGAGTGGGACTGGAGGTGACAAGGGTCAGGGAGGGTGATGCTGAGAGGGGCCCATGCCTGCACATTGCGGGTCAGGTCGCCCCATGTTCTCTGGCTGTCCTCAGTGCTCCTGAAGATGGGTATGATCAAGGACCCAAGAAGCCTGGGGTGGGCTTGCCTTGCCCACTGGTCAGGGTGCCCTATTCCCTGAGCTGGTTTTGTCCTCTACTCTGGCCCAGGGGTGCTCTGAGGCTGTTGAGGTCCCCAGTCCTACCATGCTGGGCCCTCTCCTGTGTACTGTGGGGCTGCACACAGCAAGGCCACACAATGGCCACCACTGCTTTCTGAAGAGGCTTCGTCCTCTACATAGGGTGGCCTGGCATCACCAGCTGCTCCACCTGCCCCGGGGCAGCTGGGTGCTGGGGACACCCCTTTGGGGTCCCTGCAGACTCTCATTAACCCCCCAAACACCTCTACCCTTCTCTCCAATGTCACACCCTGGGTGTAGGGCCAGCCCGGGCTGGCTGGCCTGCAGGTGGTGGGCAAGGTCTGTGTGTCCCTGAAGCTGGCTGACCTCCTGGCCTTTCCCTGGGTGCTGTGTGTGTCCAGTCTGTGCCTAGGACACACACCCCCACCTTCTGTGTTCTCTCTGGGTCTCTCTTTCGGTTGTGTCTGGGTGTCCGGGTCTCAGTTCCTTTGTTTCAACCACAACCGAAACCGAGTCTGAAAAAGGCATTTCTGCTTCTGCTGGTTGGTGCCCTCATCACTGGCCTATAAATAGCTGCTCCCCATAGCCCAGGGCTGGGGCCCTGCCTTGGCCCCATGGCGGCCCTTCCTGGGAGCCCTGGGTCACAGTGGGAGCTGAGCAGCCACCCTCAGGCCCAGCATAGGCTGGGTGGGACCACTGCTGCTGGGACTTTGCAGCCAGCTGAGATGGAGAGTGGTCACTCCCAAGGAGCTGGAAGCTTAGGAGTGGGGTCAGCTGGGCCCTGGCTGGCCACACCCACAGGCCAAAGCAGCCCTGTTGGCCCAGGTACCACCATAAAGCAGGATGCTTCTTAGGGTGGGGCCTGGGCACAGTTACTGGAGACAACCACAGGGACGGGAGAGGTTTGGGGGTGGCCTGGAGCAGCGCTGAGCGCTCGTGCAATCAGCCAGGCCAGGTGCTGGGTCTTAGAGGCTCAGTGGGTCAGGCTGGAGGCTGGGCCCAGGGGCCACCACACACATCCAGGCATGGTTTCTGCCCCCAGTCCCGCCCCACTCCTCATGGGAAAAGGGCCTTTGTCTCCCAAAATGCCCCTGGAGACTGGCCATCTGCAGAGCCAGTGGAGGCTTCATGACCCCAGGGACCTGTGGCTGCTGGGAGGACAGGGCCTTGGAGAGGCGAACAGCAGCCCCCTCTCAGGGCCTGGGCTTGCACATACCTGTGGGGGCCCTGCCTTGGTGTCCATCCTGGCTCCAGCCCAGACTGAAGACCCTCAGCTCACCAGGCAGGCTCTGGCCTCTGCACCTCATGCCCTGCCTCCTCCTGGAGCTGTTTCCCCTTTAGCCACTTCCTCTTTGTCCCGCTCACACCCCAAGCCCGGCAGCTGCGGGGTGGGCTGGTGGGCGGGCCGAGAACCTTCACTTCCAGGGAAATCACCTCCACCCCCACCTTTCCTCAAGGTGGGGGCCACAGTCACAGCCTGCATGTGGCAGAGACCCAAAGAGCAGTGACTTAAGCAAAACAGTGGCAGAGAACACCACTCTGCCCTCTCTCGCCCTTCTCCCAAAGTAATCTCCATTCCAAAACTTGAGCTTTCCTTTCCTTGAGTTTCCAGGGACCTTGCTGTGTGTGTGCTCACCTGACAGAACATTGCTAACTTTAATTCGATTTGGACTTCGTGATTTTTTTTTTTTTGAGACAGAGTCTCATTTGTCGCCCTCAGTAGAATGTTGTGGCATCACAGCTCATGGCAACCTCAAATTCTTAGGTTTAAGCGATTCTCTTGTCTCAGCTTCCCAAGTAGCTGGGCCTACAGGCACCTGCGACAATGCCCAGCTATTTTTGTTGTTGTTGTTGCATTTGTCATTGTTGTTTAGCAGGCCTGGGCCGGGTTCGAACCTGCCAGCTCTGGTGTATGTGGCCGGCGCCCTAACCACTGAGCTATAGGCACCAACCATGATTCTTAAGTAACTTGCTTTTTTCATGCAGACACATGGATGCTGATCCTGCCTCCCAAGGATCTTTGGGGAAGGAACTTGATAGAAGATTGGAGAATGTAATGTTGTTTTCCAAGCCCAAAATTGTTCTTAAATGTATTAAGTAGAGTGGGTGGGTTGGATCTAGGGTCATCCTCCGTGTCCAGACTCCTGTGGTTCCTTTCTCACAGGAGGAGCTGACTGATGGCAGGCCAGATGCAGACAGGTAGGCAGAGGTCACCGCTCACACTCTTCTTCACAGTCAGAATGATGTGCCCATGCATGCGTCTGTAATAACACTCAGGCATGTGCCGGGTTTTGTGGCTGATTTTTTCCGCAGCGGCGTGCACACCTTTGCTTTATAGGACGAGCCAGGGTTGGTATCCCAAGTGGTGGTTCGGAGCTCTCCTGCTGTTCCACGTCCTCCCTAGCACTTGGTAATGTCTGGCTTTTTAAGTTTGTCAATCTGATGCATGTAAACTAGTATCCAAATGTGGCTGTAGTTTGCAGTTCCCTGAGTTGAATAATGTGCGTATTTTAGAACATTTATAAGTCACATGGGCCTCCTCTTCTGGGAAGTCCTATTTAAGTCTTTTGCCCATTTTTAAATTGAGCTATTGACTATTTCCTATAGATGTCGAGAATTTGTTATATTTCCTGAATTATTAGTTTATGAGTAGAAAAATTTTCTCACTTTGATGCCTCATTTTCCATTATGCTTTTTATTTAAAAAAAATTTCAAACATAGATGTGCAGTGACTCACACCTATAATCCCAGCACTCTGGGAGGCTGTGGCGGGTGGATCCCTTGGCTCAGAAGTTCAAGACCAGTCTGAACAAGAGCGAGACCCCATCTCTAAAATAGCTAGGCATTGTGGCAGACGCCTGTAGTCCCAGCTAATGGGAAGGCTAAGGTGGGAGGGTCACTTGAGCCCAGGAGTTTGAGGCACTGTGAGCTATGATGCCACAGTACTCTACCCAGGGCACAGAGTGAGACTGTCTCAAAAAAACTGAAAAAGTCACTCAGACACAAAGGCCTTTACACCAACAATAAGTATTCCTTTGTGGTGTTGGAGAAGGCATGTTACCACATTACTTAGCTTATCTTTAAAATATTACCTGCATATGTAAGAAAGCTTAGATATTAGTTAGTATCTTTCTCCTTCCCCTGAATAATACAAGGACTTGAGTCCAGAAAAGGGAAGGATGGAAATGGAACAGAACACTAGCAGGAGAGAAAATGGGTGAGACGTTTCCAAAGCTAACGCAGAATGTATCAGTGTACATATACATGAAGGGCAATGAATTTCAAGACAGATAAACAGAAAGATATTTCTAGGTACATTGTAGTAAAACCATTGAAAACCCATAACAAAGAGAAAATCAATTATAGCCAGAAAAAGCAAAAAGATACGACAATCAAAGGGGCCACAGGAGCCTCTGCCGCCCCCACAAAGGCAACAACAGTGGAATAGCGTTTCAGGCACCGAGAGGTGGGAGCCGCCCACCTGGAGTCAGACTCGTGGAGGGAGGGGAGTAACCTTCCAGACACACACCTCAGTAAGTGAGAGAGTTCACCACAGTGAGGTGCACTAATAAACAAAACAAAACAAAATAAAATGCTGGGTTTGGGAAAATGACCCCAGATGGAAACATGGAAGGTACAGGAGGGAAAGAAAAAGAGAAGCAAATAAGTCAATGCACTTAAATGTACATTAGCCATAGAAAATAATAATTTATTGTGGTCTTAAGAAAAGTATATGTGGAACCACAATGTCTGATAATGACAGCACAGAAGGCAGCAGGAAGGCAGGTGGACTCACAGTGCTAGAAGGTCATCATGTCAGCCAACAGGGAGGAAGTACAGATTTACATTAGGCCACGAAAAGTGCAAGGATGAATGTGATGATCACATTTTATAATAATGAATCATTTTGTAATTATAATTTTATAATGGCCAGGAAATAGTAAAAAGAACAATTTACATTAAACCATAAGTGAAGCATGAATTTTATTACAGCTTAAGTACTAAATGCATAATAAAATGTTACCAACTAGCAAATGGGAGGACATGGAATAATAAAAAAAATGTGATTAAGACTAAGGAAAAAAGTGGAAAAATGGAATAAGAAGAGGTTCAATGTAGGAGATTTAGACTAAATACATTAATAATTACAGTATACAGATACTCCAATAAAAGTAAATATTGTCAGACTGAAGTTTTGTTTTTTTTTTTTTTTTTTTTTTGAGACAGAGCC
>NW_003852678.1:627174-646973 GCF_000181295.1 Otolemur garnettii
CGGGCTGGGGATTCGAACCCGCCACCTTAGGTGTACGTGGCTGGCGCCTTAGCCGGTTGAGCTATAGGCGCCGAGCCCAGACTGAAGTTTTTAGAATAAACCACACAAAAGTTTAATTAAAAGGCTAGAAAGGGCAAACCATGATCACGCCAACCAGAAACAAAAGCTGACATAATGACACTCATATCAGGCAAAGGTGGCTTTACAGTAGGAAAAATAATCACAGATGAAGAAGGTGGCTTCATAATGATAAAAGGCCGATCACCAGGAATGGAAACATGCTAAGTTGTATGCATCCAAAAGGAAAGCTTCAAAAAACATAAAGAAATACTTATCAAGTTAAAGGGAGAAACAGATAGACCCACAGTCACAGTGCAGACTTCAGCACAGCTCTCATGGTAACCCGTAGGACAGTCCGGTGGGAAATTAGATGATACTGAAGATTGAACACAACTTATAAAATTGGTAAAATTGGCAAACGGAAATGCCTCTCCAAAAGAAATTGAAGTTTACATAGTCTTTTCAATGGCACATGTAACATTTATCAAAGTCGTTGACATATGGGCCATAAAGCATCCTCTACGAATTTCCAATGGCTGAATTAATCTTAAGTGTATGTGTATCAGACCAGAGAGGAAAGAAGCTAGGAAACCACAAGAAAAGAATAACTGGAAAATCTTCAGAGGTTTGATAATGTAGCAACACACATCGAAATAATACTCGTGGCTAAGGAAGAAATCACAATGGACACTAGAAATTGTTTTGCCTAAGTGAAAACAAAAATAGAATATATTAAACCTTAGGAATCAACTATAGTCATGTTTAAAAGAAAATCTGGCTGGGTGACTTGGCTCACACCTGTAATCCCAGCACTTTGGGAGGCTTAGGTGGGAGGATCAGGTGAGGTCAGGAGCTCAAGACCAGCAAGAGCAAGATCCCGTCTCTATAAAAAATAGAAAAATTAGCCAAGTGTGGTGGCAGGAGCTGTTGTCCCAGCTACTTGGGAGGCTGAGGCAGGAGAATTGCTTGAGTTTGAGGCTGCAGTGAGCTGTGATGATGCTATTGCCCTCTAGCCTGGGTGACAGAGCAAGATCCTATCTAAAAACAAAACAGAAAGAAAGAAAGAAAAAAGAAAAAGAAAATTTATAGCCTTAAATCCGCATATCAGAAAAGAAGGTTTGCTGAAAATCTGTGACTACCCATCTCATGGATAGTAAAGAAAAAAGGGAAAAACCTCCAAATGGGGAAGAGAGGGAAAAGGCTAATAAACAAAAGCTAAGAACAGAAATTAATGAAGCAGAAAACAAACATATAGTAGAGAAAAGTTAATAAAACCAAAAAGTTGATTCTATGGCAGAAGTAAAAGTGTTGGTAAACCCCAGCAAGACTGAGGCAAGAGAGAGGAAGGGTGGAAATTATTGGCATCAGGCGTGAAAAGGAGGGCTTGTGACAGACTACAGAGCCCGCACAGGTGATAGAGGATACCATGAGCAATCTCATGCTAGCAAATTCATTTTCTGTTCTTCCCCCCAAATTTGTACTGCAGTATAATGTGCATAAGTAGGGGCCTAAATTTTAGTGTTTGACGTGATGAAGTTTACATATTCATGAAATGATAGGAGGAGATTCCCACAAGTACCTTCCTGGTCAACACCTTCCCCTCGAGAGATAGCCAAGGGGCTCCTGCCTATAGTCCCAGGACTTCAGGAGGCTGAGGCAGGAGGGTCGCTTGAGCCTAAGAGTTCAAGGTTACAGTTTTCTAAGATCATGCCACTGTACTCCAGCCTGGAAAACAGAACAAGGTCCCGTCTCTTAAAAACAACAACAAAAGAGATAAACAAAAGTGGGACTTCTACTGTCATGGACGTTTCTTCTCTTTTTCGAAATTGTACAGAATGTAGAGTTTGGCTTCTGGCTTCTTTTGCCCATTGTTATGTCTTTAGATTCATTTACATTTTGTGAAGTGGTGGTTATTCTTTCTTAACTGCCATGTTAGTCCAGCTCATGAACATACTAGGGCTTATTAATCCATTCTGTCATGGACGTGTCTTGGTGATCACGTGCACTCGATCCTCTAGTCTGCATGTCTAGGAGCAGAACTGTGGGGCCCTATAGGCAAATGCGCAGCTTTAACAAATGCTGCCCCTTTTCCAGAATAGTTGAGCTACTATATTCTCACCTACTGTGTCAGTGATTCTTGTTCTGGTTGCTCTGGTGGGAAATGGCTATACTTTCATTAACTGGTTTTAATTTGAATTTCTCTGCTGACAAATGATATTGAGCATCTTTTCATATAGTTATTTGATATTTGGATATCTTCCTATAAAGAGCCTATTCAGGCTCAGCACCTATAGCACAGTGGTTACAGCGCCAGCCACATACACCGAGGGTGGTGAGTTCGAACCTGGCCCAGGCTGGCTAAACAACTGCCACCAAAAAATAGCTGGGTGTTGTGGCAGGCACCTGTAGTCCTAGCTACTTGGGAGGTTGAGGCAAGAGAATCGCCTAATCCCAGGAGTTGGAGGTTGCTGTGAGCTGTGTGATGCCACGGCATTCTACCTAGGGCAATAGAGTGAGACTCTGTCGAAAGAAAGAAAGAAAGAAAGAAAGAAAGAAAGAAAGAAAGAAAGAGAGAGAGAGAGAAAGAAAGAAAGAAAGAAAGTAAGTGCTTGTTCACTTGGCCTGTTTCTACCGGATTGCCTTTTTTTTCTGGCTTATAATTAGTTATTATATATTTCAAATTCAAATTACTTATTGGATCTAAGTATAGTTAATCTTTCCCTTTTACTTTTTTAATGGTGTCTTTGGATAATAGAGGCTCTTAGTTGTTTTTTTTTTTTTTGAAACAGTCTTACTATGTCGCCCTTGGTAGGGTGCCATGGCGTCACAGCTCAGCAACCTCAAACTCCTGGACTTAAGTGACCCTCCTGCCTCAGCCTCCCAAGCAGATGGGACCACAGGCACCCATCACAACGCCCGGGTATGTTTTTTTTTTTTTTTTTTTGTAGTTATCATTGTTTGGCAGGCCCAGGCTGGGTTCAAACCTGCTAACCCCAGTGTATGTGGCTGGCGCCCTAGCCACCGAGCTACAGGCACTAAGCCAGAGGTTCTTAGTTTTAAAATAGCCCAGTTTATTTAAAAAATTTCTTCCTGGCTAATGTTCTTTGTGTCCTATTTAAGAAATCTTTGTTACCAAAGTCATGAAGGTGTTTTTCCAGTTCACCTCCCAGACAGTTTCTGCATCTCTCACCTGTGGGTTAGAAGTCTGCTGTCATCTCGCCTCTGTTTCCCTGCCCATAACAAACTGCGGGATAGAGCACAGGGTGAAAACTGCCGGGACTAGGGACAGAGTGGCCTGGGGAAAAGCCGAGTGTCACTGCTGGCCCTGAGCACTGAGGACAATGCCCTCCAGACACAGCGCACTGTCCAAGCCCCACGTCAGACTTATCAGCAATAAGAAAAAGGCAAGACAGAGGTGCAGTAAGCAGGACACGCTAAGATCGATCATGCAGTTAAAGATAAACTTGTTTTGTAACCTTTACTGTCTCTTTTGAAGCTTGCCGCTGAGCTGTATTTTCTCGCGCCTGGGATTTCAATAACAGGCAGTGAGTAGGCTGGAGGGGCCGCGCCCTGGGCTCAGCGTGTGGAGATGCCTGTTGGTTTGGCCTCCCTGAGTCCCTCAGTTCAATGCAAATGGGCTGAATAGGTGTTTGCCTGCTTTTTGGTTTTTCTCCCTCACTGAATTTCCGCACTTTACTTATGATATTTTTTAGTGATTTACCTTCATTTGTGTTTTTCTTGGGGGCTGCTGAGTTATTAGAGCCACAGTCTTCATGGTTTCATCATGTTTGAAATGCTTTGCTGTTATTTGAATTTTTTTTTCTGCCCTGCGCTCATCTTTCCTAGGACTCCACCTGCACAGATGTTGGGCTGCCTGCCGTCATCTCACAGATCAGGGTACTCCATTTTTTAAAAATCTTTTTTTCTGTAATTCATTCTGGGTAGTTTCTATTATTATTAATATATCTTCAGTATACAAAAAGATCAAAATAATGGTCTTATCTTCTACACTATCTCTCTGCTGTGAGTACCAGTCAATGAATTCTGCACATCAGATGTGATGAATTTTTTAATCTCTAAATCTTCTTGCATGTCTGATTATTTCTAATGGGACATTATGTTGTTATCATTGGATTTTGTTATATTCCTCTGAGGAGTGTCAGACTTTGTTTTAGCAAAGTTTTCTCTCCTCTCCTCTCCTCTTTTCTTCTCTTCTCTTTTTCTTTTCTTTCATTTTTTGGAGACAGAGTCTCACTTTGTTGCCCTCCTTAGAGTGCTAGGGTGTCATAGCTCACAGCAACCTCAAACTCTTGGGCTCAAGCGATCCTCTTGCCTCAGCCTCCCAAGTAGCTGGGACTACAGGTGCCTGCCACAACGCCTGGCTATTTTTAGAGATGGGGGTCTCACTCTGGCTCAGGCTGGTCTCAAACCTGTGAGCTCAGGCAATCCACCCACCTTGCCTTCCCAGAGTGCTGGGATTACAGGCGTGAGCCACCATGCCCAGCCCAAAATTACTTTTCTTTTTGAGGCTTACTTTTAAGATTTTCTGGAGGAGCAGAGGTGGGATAAGGGGCTGATTTCACCCTGCTTATACTCTAAGGACTCTGTCTAGTGTTCAGTGTGTCAGGTCTTTCTTGTCTAGCTCACAGGAGTACGACATTCCCAGGCCTATATCAAGTCCCGGGCGTGTCTAGCCTCCAGGAGCCTGGTGTTTACTCCCCAACCTCTGTAATTTCTTCTCGCAAGTGCAGAGGTGGGCTCTTGCCCATGTCTGGAGCATTCTCTGGACAGTGCCCTCCTCTCCCTCCTCTCCACTATTTTGCTCTGCAAACTCTGCTTCTGTGGCCTCCCAAACTCTTACCTGGGCCTCAACTCAACAGCCTCAGAACTCCCCCTGCGTTTTGCCCCAGGAGCTGCCTGTCCGTGAGGTGGCAGCTGTAGGTTCCCCTGATCTGTCCTTTCTCAGGGGCTGCAATCTTGTGCTTCCTGTTTTCCAATATCTGAAAACTGTTGTTTCCAGTATTTTGCCTGTTATCCCACAGTTTAAGGTGAGCGGGCACATTTGTCTGTATCTTTGTTATTCTCTCACAGTCAGAAACAGAAGCTACCTGTGTCATAATAAGCTCTTCCTCAAGATAAATAACATCAGCCTTCTCATTAAAATTTCATTTTGAACAGAATTAAAGTTTATTCTTCCTTTTGGGCAAAATTTGAATGTTTAGTCATCGTTTCTTTGATTTTTTTTTTTTTTTTTTGAGACAGAGCCTCAAGCTGTCCCCCTGGGTAGAGTGCCATGGCATTACAGCTCACAGCAAGCTCCAACTCCTGGGCTCAAGCGAGTCTCCTGCCACCGCCTCCCAAGTAGCTGGGACCACAGGCGCCCGCCACAACGCCCGGCTGTTTTTTGGTTGCAGCCGTCATTGTTGTTTGGCGGGTCCGGGCTGGGGATTCGAACCCGCCACCTTAGGTGTACGTGGCTGGCGCCTTAGCCAGTTGAGCTATAGGAGCCGAGCCCGTTTCTTTGATTTTTTTCTGAAAAATTTTCTTGGAAATAAAAAGCCATTCATTTATGCATGGAAAATGAGTTGGTTCTTTCTAAAGATCTTTATATATTTGTGGACAACAAACTATATTGGAGATGAATTCCTGTGTCTGCATATTTGCGTGCTTTTGTTTTTTCTGTAAATAACCCAAGACCCAAAGCAGGGTCTCAGCCACTGAGCTGTCACCTCTGTGCCCACCTAGGATCTCTCTCCCCAACTCCCAGCACATACCTGGCTCCCTAAGTGTGTTACTACACAGCCTGTTGCTCCACTGCCCCTGTGTCTGTGCCACTTTAGGCCACAACTAGTGTCCCTTTGCCCTCTCTGAGTCGTTCCCTAGAGCTAGGCCTGCACCCCCCCGCACTGGCCCTTGTTCAGGCTCCAACCCTGCCTCCTGTGTCCTCCTGCCCTGGCCTGGCCACTCTTCACACTTCTCCACAGCAGCCCCTGCAGCCTCATTCCCCCAGTCACATTCTCCTTGGGGAGATGCCTCAATGTGGAGTCCACTACACTGATCCCCTGTCCCCAGCCTGACCTCCGTGGACCCTGAGCTGAGACCTCACTGCCCAGTCACCTGCCCTCGCCCTCAGCAGGCAGTCACTGTGGGAGGCAGTCACCTCCCACAGCCCTCAGGGGAAGGCTCCCTGCCAGAGGGGTCTGCTACCCAGGCTTAGTCCCCCTCCTGCACAAATGTAGGCTGAGTAGTCCAGACCTGCTCCATCTTCACCGTGGTCTTGGTGGACCAGCAGCTCAGTCACTCCCTTCTGCTCCCAGCACACCTGCCTCAGAGGAGTCCCTGGGGGTGGGGGTGCAGCTGTGTCATGCATGGAGCAAGGAGGGACATCTGGTGATGTTCTTTCCAACACGGAGGGGAGGGGCAGGGACCAATACAGCCAGGAGGAAGACATGTAGGGCCTGCCTTGCGGACAGGAGAGAGCAGGGACACTGCTGTCCACCCACTGGTGCTGACTGCCCAGGAGCTACGGTCTGGCTTCAGGCCAGGACTCTAGGCTGATCAGACACAGGGTGGGAGATGGTAGGTCCAGGGGCAGAGGGGAAACAAGCTGCCCAGCTGTGCCTCCTACACTTCTGCCTGTGGGGCTGCCTCAGGCCAGCCCTAGCCCTCCCAGAGGTCTCCACAGGCCAGCTGAGAGCTGGCAGGGGACAAGCGGTATGAGTGACTCTGGGGCCACTGGCCCTAAGTGAGGTGTAAGGTGACATCACCAGGAGTAAGGGGCCCACAGAGTGCTCCTCTGAACTACAGTGGCAGAGAACTGGGGGTGACCAAGGGCTGTGTGTACAGCACCGTGCCCTGCTTGCTGCCGACAGTCCTCATAATATGGGTGCCCTGCCAAGTGCTGTGGCCACTGTGTGGCAGAAGTATTATAAAAAGACAACGCTTCCTCTTTTTCAGGAGCAAACATCTGGGAATTTCCAGGCTTTGCTTCCTCGCCTTGGCCGCCCCCTGGTGGCACATCCCTGAATGGCGACCTCCCAGCCGCAGTGTATGACCTGTTCTCAGCCTGGGAAGGGAGGCCAGTTGGCCAGCATCCAGCTGACCGGCCCTTCCAGCCCCCCCAAACACCATCAAAGTAGAAGCAAGGCCCAGGTGACAGACGCCAGAATGCTGCCATGTGATAGAAGAATGATTTATTAGAACAAATTCCATGACAAATCATATAAAATAACTATTTTCTGAAAGACATCCACAAGACCACCTGAGAACAAATGTGCAGTGAAACCTCCAAGAAGCCACATAAGCCACCGACCCCAAGTGGAAGGCGGGAAGGGCAGGGACAAGAACTCAACAAAGGGAGGAGCACAAATGTGTGGATAGAAGAAACGGGTGACAGCCGAGGCTGGGGTGGCGGTGGAGGAGGCTTGGGACAAAGAAGGATGGCCTGTGCTTCCAGCCAGGCTGTGAGGGCAACCGTGCGGGCATGCAGGGTGGGCACAGCCCAGGCCAGCACCTCCTCTGTGTGGACAGCAGGCTCTCGGGACCAGGTGGGGACACCCACCCACCACATAAACACTGGGCTGTAGGGGCACAGTCCACACACTGAACTCCACCAGCTGAGTGAATACTGGGCCACGCAGCTTTAGTTCCCCCCAGGCTCAGCTCTGCACAGATGCCAGGAGGGTGTAGAGCTTGCCTGGGGCCAGTCTGGTGGAGGTGGGACCCCGCAGCCCACCTGACCCCCAGCAGGCTCTTTGGCTTAGAGACCCCAGCAACATGGGCTGTAGCAGAGAGGCACTCTCTGCCCACCCGGCATGTTTCCAGCCGAGAGGATCCTGAGAAGACACGATTGTTCCTGGCCAATCCCTGCCCTTACCCTGCCAGGTGCTACCTGCTGCAGGTGCCCACTCAGGGCCCACAAGAGTATGGGGCCAGGCCAGATGGGGCATGCTGGCTAGGCACCCAGTGGGAGCTTCCAGCTATTTGCTTTACGCTCACTTTGGTCTAGCTCTCGCCTCCACCTGAAAGAACTGTCTCCAGCCTTGCTCCCAGACCCACCAGAAGCTTAGGGGCAGAGCCCAGGATACCTCTCTGGGACACACCCTGCAGGTCCTCAGTGTGGCCTGGAGATTTGCCTGGGTTGGCTGCAGGGTGTACACATCTCTCCACCTGTACACACCTGTGCGCACCAGCATTGAGCTGGGACAACCCCTACGCTCAATGGGTTTGGCAGTTGTGTTGGCACCAAAGGCCTGAACCAATGGGGTCCCTGCCCAAAACGTATCCATGGGCCACCAGCCTGCCCCAGGCTGCTGGGCTTGGGCACAGCTCCAGGGCTGGGGTCAGGCAAGAGCCACCAGGGCAAGTGCCTGGTCTTCCTCGAAAGTCCCAGGGACAGCTGAGACCCTCCTACCTCTGCATTTGGCACTGAATGACCCATAGCCTGCCTCACTTCCTCTATCTGGCCTCTGCCTAGCACACAAAGACAGGATAGGTCAGTGCAGGGAGCTGCCCAAGGAGGCTGGCTGGGCCCCTCCAACCCAGGGAGGCATCTCAGTTAGGCCTGGAGAGAGAGCTGCAATGGCACGAACAACTTTTCCTTTAAAGCTAAAAACAAAAACAACAGTGATGGAAAGGAGGCAGGTATGTGCCCCCGGGCTTGCCCTTGGCAGTGGCCACACCAGGAGCTGGGCCAGAGGCCTGTGTGGGCAGGGGTGGCCATAGAGGCTAGATAGGGTTGGGTGCTGGCAAGGAGCTGAGGAGGGCCTAGGCAAGAGCAATGCCTGCCATGGGGATATGGCACATGTGGGGATCTTCAGGGAAAACCGTTGTGACCGGGCAGGGGTGTTGAATGCTGTCTGGGAGGCCAGCCCGGCCAGTCCTGAGGCCTAGATCAGGAACCTCTCACCATCAGGGAGGAAGGCAGGGTCTGGGAGGCCAGGGGGTCCACAGCTGGCCCGCTGCGGGAAGCTCTTCAGGGGCAAGGTGGGCAGCAGGGTCTCCACAGAGGGGGGCGAGGATGGGCTGTGGGCAGCCACACGACCATTCCCGAGACCCGGCTGGGCCGAGCCCATGGAGCCCCTGTTTCCTGTGAGCAGGTCCAGGTTCCCACTGGGGTCCACAATGGCGTTGATAACTGGGGAAGGGGCCAGGCAGGGTCAGGCACCCATGAGCCGGGGCTACGCCCGGGGTCCTATGGCCGTCCCAAGCCCCAGGTCTGGGCTATACCCACCTTCCAGCTGCTTCTGTACCCGCCTCAGTTCCTTCAGGATAGAGCTGATTTCCTGGGAACACAGCAGGATGGGGTGGAGCAGGTCACCAAGGGCTTGGACCTACTGGGCAAAGCCAGGGTGGTGGGTGGGGACCAGGGCCCCTGCTCACCTTGTTGGATGTCTTCAGGATGGGCACCTCATTCTCAGCATTTATTCTGGCTTCCAGGTCCTCCCAGGCCCGCCCCGTGTTCTGGAAGAGGATCCTGTCAGGGAAGGGGTTGGTAGTACTAAAGGTGAGGACGGTGACAGCAGAACTGAGGCAGGACAGCATCCCAGATCTCTCCCTGCCACCCTCTTCTAGGCCTAAGGGGGAAACCAAGGCCTGGCTGGAAGCTGGGCTGGCCAGCACCACAGTCCCGTCTGTGTGTCCAGTACCAAGTGTGGGGACACAGAGCCCAGGACAAGGGCTGGAGGGAGGACAGCAGGCAGGAAGCTCTAGAGGCACTGGCTTCCCTGAGACCAGGCCTGCTTGCTGAGGGCTATGGGCACTAGGCTACCGGCCCTTGTGTGGACAGCAGCTGTCAGGTTCCAGCTCACCAGCACGTGCTCACATCTGTGTCCGAGGGAACTGGGGCATCTACTGGGCAGGGGCTCAAACTCACTTCATCTTCTCTGCGAGGTGCTCAGTGTTCTCGCGGATGGCCTGGGACAGCTGTGACACCGGGTTCAGCATCAGGTTATCAAAGATCACCTATGAAAGGCTGAGTCAGCAGGCCCTGGAGCCTTCAGGAAGGCCCAGCCCTTCCCAGTCCCAACAGCAGGCTCTGAGTGCAGAGGGTGGGGTCCCTGCCTCCTCTCGATTCCGCGGTCTCGTCTTGTTGGCCAGGGCATCCTCACAGCTATCGTTCATGTTCTGGTCCAAGTCCCGTGAGCTCAGGGAACCAGGCGGCACCTTCTGGAAGTTGAGGCTGGCCTCAGGGATGCGCTGCACCAGCTGTGGAGGGAGGGGGTTGGCATTGGCCTGGCCGGTGGGGGCTGCTGTGGACAGATGGGCAACCTGCCTGCCCCTGACCACGGGCTCTCCAGGTGGCCCTAGAGGGAATGTAGGGTGAGGCCCTGTGGGGTATGCAGGCTGCCTGAGGGCTCTGTGGGCTGGCGAGTACTCCCCTGGTGTGGATGCCATGGGGACGCTGGGGTTCTGGCTGGCTCTAGCATGGGGGCTCCCAAAGCCCAGAGCTCACCTCCTCTCGAGCAGAGATGGTTGAGGCAGGGGTGCTGGGCATGTTGCTGAGGGAGGGGCTGCGGGCGGGCCCTGGCAAGCCCAGCGTGTCACTGTCCCCAGCCACGTCATGGATCTCTCGGGCCAGGATGGCCACATCCTTCACCAGTGTCTGGCTCAACCTGCAGCGCCAGGAAAGAAGGCAAGTCCCATGGGGTCGGCTTGGGCCAGGCCCCAGCACAGAGGAAGCTGGAGCTGCTGGAGCTCGATGGGTCCCCTCCCTGCCACCAGGCCCAGCTCTGCTACTGGGAGGCAGTTACCCTGGAGGCGGGCAGGGGCTACACTACAGTTCCCAGGCCTGGCCCAGTACGCTGGTCCAGCCAGACTCCACAGCACAGAGGGAACACAGGGGCTGGCATGGCCTCGCCAGGAGGCTCAACTCCTCCAAGCCGCAGAAGATGATGGGGGCTGGGACAGAGTCCTAAGAGACAGGCAGGCAGATACCCAGATGCCTGAGGGCTCTTAGGGAGCCATGCTGCCACCTCCTCCCCAGCCAGCAGGGTTGGCATCACAGTTGCCCAGCCTGCAGGATGTGGACACAACTCAGCCGTGGAACATGTGGGCACCCACCAGCACCCAGGTCTGTAGGCAGGGAAATGGAGGCAGAGGTAGGGTGGGCTGCAGCCACAGTAATCAGAACCTGAGCCCCTGACCTGAGGGTCACAACTGAGCAGCTCCAGACAGGCCAGACACTTCCCCATAGGCAGAGGCCGAGGGAGGGCTGAGCCTCCCGCCTGGGTCACTTGGGAACCCCTCTGGCTGCAACCTGGGCAAGACAGGCCTCAACCCTGTCGAGAGTAAGACATCTCCCAGGCAGGTGCCTGGGCAGTCACAGAAGATGAAATGCCCACTGGGAACAAGAGAAGAGCTCCCAGCCTGGTCAATGGCCTCACAGTGCCCTCAGCCAAGAGGCACTAACTAGCACATGGATAGGGAATCCACTGCATACCTTGCAATCTCCGCAATCTCTGCCGTCTGCACGATGAAACCATAGTGGTCAGACTCCTCCTCGTCATCTGTGTCCCGGGGCGCAGGGGCCCGGGACTGCGCCCGGCTAGAGCTGCCAGCCCTCGGGGTCTGCGTGGCTGTTGGGGCATGGGGGCGTGTGTGTTTGGGGGAGCCGTGGTGGGAGCCGCACTCCTCCTCAGAGGTGGACGTGTAATCCGAGCCCTGCTGCCGGCGGCGTGTGTCTTGGGTGAGGGAATTGGTTTCAGAAGCAAGAACAGAACAAAGCTGTGCTCAGCACCCCAGGCGGCCCCAGGGTTCCTCTGGGTGAGGGGCCAGCACTGCAGACTGTGAGGCTTCTTGGCTGGCGCACCTACGCCCAGAAGCCCTTTAGCTGAAGCACCAAGATCTACTGAGCCTGGAGCCCGAGAGGCACATGCAAGGGGCTGCCTGGTACTCCCAGGCCAGTGGCAGAGCCCCAGCCAGCCTGGGCCTGCCTAGGACACAGGGCCTTGGTGACAAAGAGGGTGGCACACTTCACTGAGCTGAATGGCCACTGGGTAGGGGTGTTTTGCTGGGGTACAGCAAAAACAGAGAACATCCCCACATATGCCAGATGTGGTGCCAGGGGCTCAAGATGGCCCTTGCAGCTCTTGGACCCACGTTCAGTGCAGCCCTGCTAGGCAGAGTCCTAGGGCCCTTGCCCACCTTACTAAGCCCCAAGCCCCAAGCCACAGTGAGCCATGCTGGGTAGGGTGCCTGCACAGGGGGTACATTGTCCACACACAGCCACGGGGCAGGAGCATCAGGTGCCCACCAAGCAGGGGAGGGTCTTCGGCCCATGGAACCTAGTAGCCATTGCTTGCCACAGACCCCTCCTCAGCTTTCAGCTCTGTGGGGTAAGGGATCTTGCCTGGTGGGCACAGGCAGAGAGGGGCCATGGATGGTGCTGGGCATGGGAGAAAGGCAGGTAGGCCAGGGTACGTGGACAGGAGGCAGGAGTGGTCTAACAGCACCTCGGCCTCAAATTAATCCACTTGCAGAACTGCAAGCTCCCTCAGTGAGGTGGGGCAGCCCAGCTATGCAGATGCAGATGTCCAGCCACTCAGGCAGGAGGCTAGCTCCAGCATCCCCCTCACTGTGCACGTGGACCTTGGAGTGGCAGGATGAGGCTCTGCTCATGGAAAGATGACATGACCCTTCCCCAGTGGGCTCACAGGGTATCAGAGTATCTTGCCTCCCTGAGAGTGTACCCAGTGCCCTTCACTGAACCTCATGGCCACTGGCCAGGGGACAGAGGACCATGCAAGAACCTTCTTCAGTTCCTGTGCCCCACCGCAGAAGGCTCGGAGCCCACGACTCCCTCCCAAGCTACCAAGGGTCCCAGCCTGGCGCACAGGAACAGAGCAGGCCCCTCCTGGGGGGATGGAAGGAGCCCTTTATGCTGGAAATAGTCAATGTCTTTCAGCCCACATGAGGAGCTCACAAGCCCTGCCAGTGCACACAAACGTGCTTGCCCAAATCTGGCAACATCCTCCCCAGCTATGGGCATAGGGGCTGGTGCCCAGGAAGCTGCACAGACCACCACTGTCCCTAACCTGAGCCCCGGCCTCCCGCCCACTCCCACACTCACTGGAAGTGTATCTGGCGCTGCCTGAGCGGGCCCTGCTGAAGGGCTGGCGGGGGCCGGTGGTGGTGGCTGTGGCAGCAGCCTTCCTCGCAGCGGCCCGAGCTTCGGCCATTGTGGGCTTGCGGCTGGCACAATACAACTCAGCACTGCGGCCAGAGAAGCTAGTGCGGGTAGAGGCTGCCTCGGGGTCACTGGGCCCTGTGAAGGAGCCGGCCCGCTTCCGGGGCATGGCCAGGATGTCCAGACGTGACAACTTCTTGGTCTGCTCAGTGGCTGGCCGGCCTGCCGGCTCAGGGTTGGCCGGAGCCCCCCGTTCACCATCCACAGCCTCAGAGTCTGAGGTATCCCCCAGGCGGGCCCGCCTCAGCCGAGAGGCCCGTGTGGGCCGTGGGGTGGACAGGCTGTTGGAGCGGGTCAGAGTCTGCTGCCCCTTCTGGGTGCCCACTGAGTTGCGGCTCTGCTCCTCCCGGGCAGCTGGGGACGGCGGGGGCACCACAGGTTTCCGGCGAGGCCCTGGCCTCCCTGCCCCAGTGGTGTTAGAGGTATCGTGGTTGGAGGCAATCATATCTGAGCTCGGAGAGGGGCTAGGTCTGGAGTCACACTCCTCTTCAGGCCAATCCATGGACCCCCGGGACCCCTGGCCACGCCGCACAGCGGGGCGTCGCACTGGCTCTCCACGGCCTGTGTCTGTAGGGCCCAGCGGGCGATGCTGCTTGTCTGGGACCCGCTCTCGAGTACAGCCTAGGATGGCACTTCCTGGGTCCCGTGCTCCTGGTGGGGACAGCATCTTCTGTGGACCCAAGGGCTGAGGGGCTGTTTGGCTTGGTCCATTCTTGCCACTGAGCAGACTGACAGTACTGCCCGTGTCCACGTCCGAGTCCCCAGATAGGGAGTCCTCAGGTGGCCTGGGGGTGCTGCCCCCCTCACACTCTGCTTCTGGGGACTTGGAGAGCAGCCGGGCCTCCAGGGCCGCCAGAGCAGTCTCGGTCTCCTTCAAGATCAGGTGGGTGTCCTGGGAGTGGAAGTCCATGCGTGCAGCCCGGGCCGCAGCCAGGTCCTGCAGAAGGGGGTGGCTAGAGATGTGCGGGGGCTTCCCGGGTGCCGGGGGCCCACTGGCCGGCTCCTTGGTGAAGCTCTCTTGCCTGATGAAGCCCAGGGCCTCCTTGGGCAGGGCCGGGCTGGGGCCATCGGGCTCCGGGGACCTCCCAGTCTGCAGCTGAATGACCATCCTCCCACTGGTGCTGACATACACGCCGTCCCGCACCAGGGAGCTGGGCTGGGCTGCCTGTCCTGGCCCCTCCACCTCCCGTGGAGCCACACGCGGTTTCCTGGACAGGGCGACCTCCCCGTTCTGGTCCCCGATGTAAAAAGATGTGGGTGCCAGCTCCCCAGGGGTCCTTGGTGAGCACTGACCCCTGCTCCATGCTGTCCCTTCCTGGGGGCTCCTTAGTTTCTCTGGCTGCTCTGCCCCCAGTTCAGGGCCCCGGCCTCCATCTGACCCACTGGCATCACTGAGGCTGTCAGGATCCAAGTCCTCCCGGCCTAAGAGGTGGCTTGCCTGCTCAATGCCCAGCTCTGGTGGCCCAAGCCCACTCCTCCTGGTGGCTTCAGGGCCCGCAGGGCTACCTGCCCTGTCACTGGGTAGCTGAGGGAGCCGTCGGCGCGTGCGCACAGGCAGGGCCCCCTCGGCCTCCTCAGCTCGGGGCCCCACGCTGTCTTCTGCAAAACACAAGGACAGATGATTAGAGGAGCTGCGGGAGCCCTGATCTGCCCCAGCATGGGAAAAGGCCATCTATGTCCATGGTCAGTGACCTATGGCCACCCGGGCCCAGCCCCGACCCTCCACAACGATACTGAAGCCACTTACCTGCAGGGCCTGGGTCTGAGTAGCCATCGGCTAGGCTGGCCCAGCGGGACACCCACCTCTGAGCTCCTGGGGAGCCTGGCGCCTGGAGGCCCTGCAGAGGACAGGGTGGCATGTGTCTGCAGCAGAGCCCAAGGAGGGCACCAAGAAACAGGAGGCAGCACGGGCAGCTGCCTTAACCCTGGCCCCACCCACGCCAACTGGGGCTTGGTGCATGTGCCCTGGTAGGGGCAACCAGGACGTCCTCGTCACTTGCCTGGGCCTGTGTGCCCCAATATGACCCCTGCTGGGCCTGCTCTGCCACAGGGGCACCCAGTTCCGTTCAGTGTCTCAGGGCTCACTCAGGGTCAGTGGCTGGGGTTTCCACCCTGACCCCTGACCCGGGGGAGGGGAGCAGCACACGTCCAGGCACCCAACTCAACTCTGGGCTCATACCTGGCCCCAAGTCCTCCATGCCTACCAAGTGAGTGTGACCCCTAGAGAAAGGTCCAGTGCAGCCTCACCTGAGCCAGTTGACCTCAGGCCCCAGCCCAGACACTGCCCTCTTCCCACCCTGGCCCCTAATTGGGGAAACCATCTGGGCTTGTACCTGGTGCTCCACCTGGGGGGCTATACCCAACGACCGGGAGGCAAACCCCTGCAGCGGCACCACGCGCTGGGCCATGCCCCCATCGCCAGAATCATCTTTGTCCCCTCTGATGACTGGACGGAAAGTGGCTGAAGGCGCCCTGGAGAGTTCAGGGGACTCCAACACCCCAAAGACCTGTCAGGAGGAGATGGCCCCAGGGACTGAGGGTCAGAGGGATCCCCCTCTCCACCTTCTACCCAGACATAGGCCCATCCACAGGCCACCAGGAGGGCTGGTAACCTGGTTGGCCAGAGTGGCCAGCATAGCAGCCCCTCTAGCCTCCTCCTGCCCAGATGGGCCAGACTGAGGAGCCAGGCCTGGGCCCCAACATCACTGCAGCCCTCAAGTGCCACCAGCCCTGTACCCCAGTGTGGGCTCCAGCCCCTGCCTAGCACCTGGTCAATCATCTTCCTAGCCTCCTCCACCTCCTTGTCCTGCGCGTCTGTCTCAATAGTGTAGGTCCCTGCATCACTGAGGCTGTCATCCTCCTCCTGTTTGCGTGCCTTGGTCAGCTGAGGGTCGGCGGGGGTTGGGGGTGGAGTTGGAGGGGCTATGGGGCTGGCCACACGAGGCGTTAGGGGTGTAGAGGATGCTGGAGGTGCCTTTTCAGGGCTGGGCCGGGTAGCCGGGGAGCTGTCACGCACACACTGGGCCATGAAGTCCTGGGCCAGGCGAGAGCGGCGTCCCACACTGCCAAAGGGGCGGGCAGAGGCCCGGGCAGCAGGCGAGGGGCTAGCCAGCCGCTCCTCTGTCTTCTCTCGCTTGAGAGAGCCAGCCCTCTGTGGTCCTGAGCTGGCACCTGCTGCCCGGGCTGGGGTGGAAGCGCCAGCTCGGTCCCTCTCAGCCAGCCCTGGGCCTCGGCGCTTGTCAGCCTTGAGGTCCCCAGATGGGACGTGTGTGAAGGACTGGGAGCGCTTCTTTCGGGGTGTGTCCTCATCAAAGAACTCGATGACGAAAGCCTGCTGGTTGTGCAGCAGCTCCTGGGGGTCCCGTTTGATTTGCCTCTGCAGCCGCACCTGTTCCCCGCCGGACTCTGGGGGCACCCCAGCTGTCCCAGCTGCCTTAGCCAGGGGGTCCTCTGAGTCACTTTGTGTACCATCCTCGTGCTTGTGGCCTGGGGGACAGGAGAGACCCCAATATATAGCACCAGTCTCAGGCAGTCTCCTCACCACATGCCCAAGGTACGTCTCACATGTGACTGGGGACAGAGCACGCCCCCCCAAAAAGAGCCTGCACATGCAGCTGAGATATGCAACAGGAAGGCACTGGATATGGCCCCCTGGCTAGGAGAGTGGTTCTTAGGTGATTAACAGAAAAACATAAAGCAGCCACACTGGCCGCAAGTGTGAGGGCACAGCTGGCAGATGCCTACCACAGCTCCTGGATTGGCATGGCACTCACCCTTGAGGGTGCGAGTGTGGATGGGCAGGTCACTCTTGGTGCTGTGGCGGTCATCCCCTGGGCCAGCCCGGCACAGCAAGCTTGGGTCATTCTGCACCAACCAGTCAGCTACCTTGGTCTCAGCTGAGACCATCTCCACAGGAGTGGCCTCCCTGCCCGGGAGTCGCCGCTGGCGCAGGGAGAACTTGGTGATGTGATCCTTGATCTTCACCTTGCCAGGGCTGCAGTCGTCAAACTCAATGGTGAAAGAGGCGTGGCTCTGCACCACTGGGGCTGCCCCTCCCATACCCACATCCTCAGTGGGGGGCCGTGGTGGCTGAGGGGCCTCCTCTGTGGGGATCTCAAAGTAGCTGGACTCCCTCCTGATCGAGCATCCCTGAGGCTCAACAGGGGCACGGAGGCCGTCCAGGTCCCCATTCTGCCGTGCTGGCTCCTTGGGACGCTCTGGCATGGGGAGATATCCTCAGACAAGGCCCGGACAGCCACCTTCCACCTCCCTCCTCCACTGGGACCATCTACTCCACCAAGGGGCATGGAGGCTCCATCTCCCATGGAGCAGGCACCTCAAGGCCAGGCCATGCCCTTACCCATGCTCTGCCCTCTGGGAACCCTGGGGGTCTCAAGAGCCTGGTCTCCAACACCAACCTGGGCAGGGCTCCTCCTGGCGAGGGTCCTCAGGTGGTGTGCTGCCATCGTCCTCGCCCCACCAGGAAGGCTGCCCGTACAGGGGTGTGCGGTAAGCTGCTGCCTCTGAGGATGGAGAGAGAGTTCACACCCTGGGCCCTGCAGCCCCCATCATGCATGGGAGGGGACACCTGGCACTCACGACAGGCTGGGCCCTGGGCAGGGCCTGGGATCACCTCCCAGCTCAGATCTGAAATAGCCTGCACCCCAGCTAGCTGCAAATCATTTGAGACCAGTTTCCAAATCAGTGGGGTGTAACAATTGCCTTAAGTCCACCTGCCTTGGCCCCACCTGGGCCTCTTTGTGCCAGGGAGCTTCCTCTCTGAAGGGCCACTGTCCTTGGCTGCCTCACTCTAGGGCAGGCAATCACACTGTGGTGGGCAATTTCAGCCCTACCCTGGCCCTCTGTCCCCAGAGCCTGCCCAAAAGAAGGGAAGGAGGCCAGTGAAGTCATTACTGGGATCATCCTCTGACCCCCAAAGCTCTGTAAATTGTTTAGATCACAAATGGGTGGCCAGAGTGTGGTGGGCGCACATAATCTGAGTGGCCCATATCACACTTGGTTTTTATTTTGATGTTTAAATCACTGGCCAGAGGTTGAAAATCATATTTCACATGAAATCTGGTTTCCAGCTCCTGTTGAGCTTCCAGATGGCAACAGCAGTGTCCAGTGCCCCCAGACCAGCACTGGCACCAGTGCACACAAGCCTCTTCCCTGCCTGTGAGTTCACTATATCACCACCAGAGCCTGTGGGCAACTGAGTTGTGGCAGTCTGTGGCCCCCAGCCACCCACCACCAGGCAGTCCCTAGTCAGGTAGCATGTGTCCTCCCTGAGGACCTCATCCTGACCCTGTGCCATATCCAAGTGCTGGTGAGGAGGGGTGTCTGCCACTGGGCAGCCCCACTTAGCTGTGAGTCCTATATCCCTCCTTTGCCCCCCAATATTCTGCCTCTGCTCTGCTGAGGCTGAAGAGCCAGTCTTCCCAGCTGGCTATACCAGCCATAACCTCGGGGACAGCTCCCAGCTGGCCATCACCAGCTGTGTGTTTTACTGCCTGGACACTGACAGGTGCCCTGGGGAGCTTGGGTAACTTCCTGGAAGGCTTCCCAGTCCCCAGCCTGTGCAGTGTCCCACTCTGGGTGAATGTGTATCCCAACCAAATGCCAGAAGTACGTGGCTACACACCATGGACAGCAAAGCTGGCCGTGGAAACATAGCAGAGGTGGGGCAGAGGCTGGGGGAGGCAGAGGGACCTCTCCTGAGGGAGCAGAGTCTGATCCCTGGACACGCCTCCTCTTACTCAGAATTCAAGACATGCACTTGAGTCTCAGGCTTGTGTCCTACACCCCATCCCCCTCCATACGCAGCCAGGTGCTCTCTCCTTGCTGCCATCCAGATGTGTGCAGCAGCTACTTTCCCATCAGATTGCTGCCCACACAGCACAGTGGTCAGAAGGCACAGGTCAGGTCTCACCCCGCTCCCACCCACCTTAGTGGTGCACATGGGCACAGGTAGGTAAGTACAGGGGTGAGGGGTCCAGGCATGAAGGAAGAGTGCACAGGGGTGAGGGGTGTGGGTGTGCAGGAAAGGAACACATGGAGTGAGAGGTGCAAGTGTGCAGGGAAGGAGTACACAGGGGTGAGGGGTGCAGGTGTGCAGGGGAGGTGTGCACCAGGGTGCAGGCAGGCAGGGAAAGAATGCACAGGGGTAAAGGGTGTGGGGGTACAGGGAAGGAGAACACAGGGGTGAGGGGGGCGGGCATGCAGGGGAGGTGTGCACAGGGATGAGGGGTGCGGGTGTGCAGGAAAGGAACACATGGAGTGAGAGGTGCAGGTGTGCAGGGAAGGAGTACACAGGGGTGAGGGGTGCAGGCGTGCAGGGGAGGTGTGCACAGAGGTGCAGGCAGGCAGGGAAAGAATGCACAGGGGAGAAGGGTGTGGGGGTACAGGGAAGAACACAGGGGTGAGGGGGGTGGGTGTGCAGGGGAGGTATGCACAGGGGTGAGGGGTGCAGGTGTGCAGGGGAGGTGTGCACAGGGATGAGGGGTGCAGGTGTGCAGGGGAGGTGTGCACAGGGGTGAGGGGGGCGGGGGTG
>NW_003852678.1:647299-654288 GCF_000181295.1 Otolemur garnettii
CACAGGGGTGAGGGGGGCGGGCGTGCAGGGGAGGTGTGCACAGGGGTGAGGGGGGCGGACGTGCAGGGGAGGTGTGCACAGGGATGAGGGGTGCAGGTGTGCAGGGGAGGTGTGCACAGGGATGAGGGGTGCAGGGGTGCAGAGGCAATGCATCTGCACATGAGCAGACTTCTGCTATGGCTACTGTGGCTACTACGGGTGCTATTGCCCAGGAGGTGTGGAACCAGGGTGAGTGTGGATGCTGGAGGTGAGGGTACAGGGTGTGGAGAGTGGGGTGTGATGGGGGAGGCAGCAGTGGACCCAGGAGGGCCTGGGGTGCCCCATATGCTCACTCCATCCCTGCCCAGGGCCTACCTGCTGCTGGTTTCCGGTCCCCCTTCTCTGGCCTGGGGTTCAATGGCTCACAGTAGGGTGTGTTGTCCAGCAGCACCTCGCCCTTCCTGGGTGCCAAGCCCTTGACGCTCACCTGCAGCTGGCTGGTGTACTTCTCATGCTGTAGGTAGGCCCAGTAGGGTGAGAGATAGGGTACCAGATGCAAAGGGACCCTAACCATGGCCTCTCATTCATAGGTCATAAGGTTTTAAAACCCCAAAGAGTTGACAGGGCCTGAGACCTGCCCAGGCTATGTGGCTTGAGGTCCAGAGCAAGGCCTGAGTTGGGGTCCACAGTACCACAAAGCTTGCAGGAGGGAGCCAGGGCAGGGCAAGCCAGACAGAAGGGTTCCTATTAGCCCTGCGCTCATTGGCTGCAGAACTCTGTGCTGCCCAGAGTCCATCTGGGAGACTGGACTAAGGACACTCTTGGCTCTAAAGGTAACCACTGTGGACCTCCATGCATCCCTCCTACCTTATCTAGACACCCTCATGGTGGCCTCAAGATGCTGGGGGCGGGGAGGGCCCAGGCCACTATGAGCAGGTCTCACGCCTTCCTCGCCCCCAGCAGTGCACTTTGCACCTGGCCATGCTCCTGCCTCCACCTTCTGCCAGGGCTACCCCAGCAGCCCCTGCTGTGCTCCCGACACCTAGCATGCCCTGACCAGCCACCCTGCCAAACAAACCTGGCCAGTGTCCAAGGCCAGGTCCTCACCATGGCTCAGAAAGTCCACTCAGCTTGCCTCTCCCCCATTGGTGCCCCCTCTGTCAGGGATTGGCCTGGGGGAGCTGACTACCTTCTCTACCTCCAGGCTGGGCCATTGGGCAGGGTAGGCCAGGCCGGCCTGATTCACGGTAACCACAGCCAAGATGGGGCACCCCAAGAGGCCTAGGGGTACCAGGAAAACAGCAGTGGGGGCCCCAAGAGGACAGGGCTATGGGCGCCGGGGCCTGACCCACATGTACCTTGAGTGCCTCCTCAGGGACACGGTGCTGCACGCGCTCGAGCACATACATGTTGGAATGTAGCTGCATATTAAGGAGAACACAGAGAAGCAAAGCCAGAGGACACACACCTGGTACCCAGAGGTCAGTGCTGGCATCTATGCCCCATAGCAGGTATACCCACTCAACCCACTCAAGGGCTGTCGAGGAAGATAGAGGAGAGGCCCTAGGGGTGCACCAATGGGGGAGAGGCCTGTTCTGGGAGGGGGGCAAGGCCACACTCGCCCACACTGGAGAACATACATTGGAGGCCTGCACAACCAATACCAGGCCAGGTCACTGCTCCCCAGGCCCTAGTGGGTGGGTAGGCAGTAGGTGCCTATGGTTGGGGCCTCAGCCTGGGGGCAGGCTGCAGGGGTCAGAGTCCCTTAGGGTACCCCATGAGCAGGCAGAGCCCAGTCTCAGGGTCACCTTTGGGCTCCCTAACCCCCATGGTCCCAGCTGTGACCACCCAGGGGCCCTGCCCTGCTTACAGGATAATAAAGTAGCTGCAGCCTTGGGACTAAGGAAACCCAGAGGTGGTGGCATCCAAGGAAGGATATCATAGCCAAAGCGTACGACGTCATTGAGCTTCAGTGTGACGTACTTTTGGTCTGGGATGCGCATGTCATTCACAAACGTCTGCAGAGGAGACAGTGGCGGGGCTGACCCAGTGAGTGGGGCACCCCATCTTTGGAGTCAACACCAACTGGGCAGCCCCTGCAGTACTGGGACCAGCCCTGGCCCCCAAACTCCTCTGGCACTCAGACATGTATGCCTGGTCCCGAGCCCCCGGGGCAGACAGCCACTGCAGGGCCTTTCTCTGTGCCATAAGTGACTCCAGTGTGGTCCCCCAGGAACAGAGCCCATAAGCATCTTGCTGGAGTAGACCTGTCCAGGAAGTACCTTCTCTCACACAAACAGAACCTCAGGTCAACCCCCACCCCCCACCTTGACCTGGTGCCCAGTGGGAGGGCAGAGGTACTCCTGCCCCACAGTGGCCACACAGGTTCTGACAACGCTGCCCATCCAGGCAGCCTGCTCACAGGGTTATCTGTGTGCCAGTCACCAGACATCACACTGGGCAAAAGAAAGACCCCAACATCCAGGGGCCTCCAGGACAGGCCAGACTGGCAAGAGGGCCCAGGTGGAAGAGGGCAGAACAACATGGAGAAGCCAGTGAGACAGATTTAGAGCAGCCCTCAGGGAGATGGGCTGGGACAGCAGCAGGCTGGGTCTGTGTGCCTGTCAGTAGAGAGGCAGCCTGGGGCTCTGAGCAAGGACACAGACTACAGCCCACACAGCCCACATAGCCTGCACAGGTAGGCAGCCCTGCAGGACCAGGCTGGTGCCACGTAACCAGGGCCAAGACCTTGGGACCCGCTTGAAGCCACACAGGCAAGGAGAGGCTGGTGGTTCTGCTGCTTCTTAAAACAGAGTCCCAGGCAGGCTCATGCCCACCAAACTCAGGGACAGAGACAACTGAACAGGCATCTCTAAGACAGAGAGACCCTCCCCAGCCCACGGGGAGGTTTCCACCCCACACATCTGCTCCCTCTCACCTGATCTTGCCCTGCCCCTGCAGTTAGACCTCTGTCCAGATCATCCCTGCTCCTGCTACCCCCAACCCAAAAAAGGGGGGTCACCTGGCCCCACACCCACAAAGGTACTCCGGCACAGCCCTTCTACCTCAGAGGCCCCATTTCCCAGCCCAATGCCTCCCCGCCCATCTGAGGGGTCCACTCTTCAGCCATGGAGTCCCGAGTCCCTGCCAGTGGGAACCCAGGTAGGGGACCACTGCAGCTGGGGGAGGGGTTCAGGGGTGAGAGGGCAGGGTCAGGGCTGGGCGGGGCTATAGAGGCCCACACTCACCCCATTGAGGCTGCCCAGGTCCTTGACCCAGTGCTCATCTCTGTCCTTGTCGTAGTTGATGACAGCGTGCTGCTTGTCCACACTGCGGGACTAGGGAGACACACAGGTGACTCTCAGGTACCCCATCCCAGGGAGCTGATGCCTGGGAGGCACAGGCCACTTTGTCCATACTCACAATATGAACCTGGGCCTCCTGGGTCCTATTAATACACGGCACCCCGACACCCCCAGAACTCGCCCTAGAAGCCCATCCAGCTGCCAGCACCACTCCCACCCTTTGCTGCTGCCCAGGCCCTTCCCTCTGGGACCACCCTCTGAAGTGCTGCTCTTGGATCAGCCATGGGAGGCCTGGGGACTCTCTGGTCATCTGGAACACGCTGCTTCCTCCCAAGGTCAGATGGCTGCAGCCAGGCTGGAGGCAGAACCCAAAGAGATGGTGGAGAAGCTGCCTGTAGGGGAAGCCTCCCCCGCCCCTGGCCCACCCCATCCCCGGCCCAGCCCACCACCCTCTCAGCAGGCCTGTCCCTGGCATCTGCCCGTCCATGCACACCTCCACAAGTGCACACGCCATGCTTCCATCCTAAGGGCTTCTAGCCCTTTCCTGCTACCAGCCTGCCAGGCTCCACTCCTGGACAGCTGCCCCTCCCACACACAATCAGCTTTGGCTGTCCATGCAGGGCCATAGCTGAGCCGTCCCACTCGCCCATGTGGGCTCCGGGATATAGGAGCAGCCACAGGATCATGTTCTACTTGGGCGGTGCCAGTACAGGTGTCAGCAGAGAGCACGCCTCCTGCACACCACCTGCATGCCACACATCACCTGTATTGCTGGGGGCTGCAGGTGCCCCCCCACCTGAGGAGCTGTACACCTATGGGCCCAGCCAACCCAGGGAAGCAGTCAGGCCCTGGACCAGATGGCAGGGTGTGGCCCACATAGCCACCTGGGGACCATCTGGGTGGTGCTCCAGCAAGACACCAGGTCAGCCTCCATGACCATGGGCCTCAGACCCACAGGACGGTGGCTCAGGACCTGAAGCTCACTCCTAAGTCCCAGGGGGCTTCCAAGAGCCTCAGGCTAGTAACCGCCCCCCTGACACCTGCCACCACTGCCAAGCCCCACCTTCTCTCTGACACTCTGTCTGTCCTGTACCCAGCACCACCCTGAAATAACCAGTTTCAAGGGTAGGTCCCAACACTCTTCCCAAGGACTAGAAGCCCCGAGGGTAGGGCCTCCTGCCTCCTTCAGGGACACTGCGGGGGCAGAGGTGTACATGGCTCTCCCCCTCAGCCCAAGGTCACCCAGTTTGGCAAGGCCTGGCCTTATAGCTAGGTGAAGCTCATGGGGGCCAGTAGGCCCGAGGTGTGGCCACAGCCAGCCTGTAGGTCCTCCCTGCTCCCACAGCCATTGCTTCCTGAGGAACAAGTGCCTAGAACCTTTGAGGTGGCTAGCTTGAGCTACAAGGGTGGATAGTGAGGGCCTAAGGTACAGTGGAGGGAAAGAGGTGGGAGCAAAGGGAGGTGGGCAGGGCCCATGCCTCATCCTTCCAGGACCCCAGGAGATTTGTAGGAGAGAACGGGGTCCTGGGCTGGCCATCCATGAGCCCCCAGCACCCACCAGTCCACACCATTCCTGGGGAAATGCACAGGGGTGCTCAGCCTACTCCAGTGAGGCCCCCAGGACTGGTCCTGGTGCCCACTCACCTACTGGCCAGAGCAACAGGCCTCTGGCAGGGCGGGTCTGACCTAGAGACCTGCCACCACCTCCAGCCCTGCCCCCATCCCTTGTCTAAAACCCTCATCCAAATTCCTTGTCCAGAGTTGGCCCACTCGTCTCTGCCCCAGGGGTAGAGGGACAAGGCCAGAGGGCACTGCCAGATACTACCACCTCCATGAGACTTCCCAACCTGTCCCTGAAGCCTCAGCTGCAAGCCACCCCCAGCACTCACTTCCTTCAAGAAGCTGGCCCTGGTGGCACCAGCCTCTCCTGCTGGGGGGCCTACCACAGCGGGTGGGGAGGGAGAGGGAGGTGCTACTCCAGGATCTGCTACAGGGTGAGGGTTGCCCAGGAACTCTAGGGGCTGCCGTGCCTAAGTGCCCAGACTGGACACTGCAGGACTGCCTGGGGGCTCGAGGCGGCTCACCTCGCCCACACCCGCCTGTGCATAAGACAGCAGCCCCACCTTACCCTGGACCAGCCTCTCAGGGAAAGCAACCCCTGAGGACTGAGGCTCTCCCTGATGGGTACCAGAACTCCTGGGGGGACAAAGTCTAGAAAGGGCAGGGTGGGGATATGGTGCAGGGGCTGCTGACCCTGCTGGCCCAGGAATGGGCAGCTGGATGCACCTTTGGCCAAGAGTGAGCCTCAGAGGAGGTTCCATTAGGACCTTTCCAGCCTGGACACACCCCCACGACTTCCCAAGCCTCAGCACCCTCCCAGGCACACTGCTGGACACCTCTCCACACTTCAAGATTTCCCTGCTCCCACCTTGAGGCTCCCCCAAGAGTACCTGCCAGCCAAGCCCCCCACCAGCCAGGTGCTGACCCCATCGATCCCCCCCTCAGTGCCTTTGATCTATGTCAATCCCCATAGCTTCCCTCCTGTGACCCAGTCTCACCCAGTAGCCCATCATTGTGCCCATCCCTCCCCAGCTACAGCTCTCTGGGCCTCCCTTGGCCTTGTCTCACGGGTTTTCCCCATCCTGCCCAGGCCACAGTTGGCGTTGCAGACTCTAGATACACTACGCCCTGGCCTGGACCTCAGCCCCAGAGTGCCACCTCCCCACACCCACCTTCCCTATCCTGCAGACCCCATTTACACCTATAGCCTGGGCCTCCCCCAATCCCAGCCTAGTCTGTGTCACCAGGCACACCAGATGGCAGGGGGCACCCAGGACTAACAGGGAGGGGCTGGGAAGGGGCTAGGAAGAAGCCTCCTTCCAGAGCTCCCTTCCCAGCCCCAATACCCCAAGGCAGAAGCAGACTCTCATCCAGCCAAGCCCCCGTGCTCAGGGGCTAGAAGCCAGCCCATCCATGACAGGTGGTCCCTAGCCCAGGGCTCAGGACTTAAAACAACACAGCCCAAGGCCTGCAGAGAGGAGCCCTCAGGCAGGAAGAGTGGTCAGAGATGCTCCCAGCCCACAGGAGTGGGAACTGTGTCCTTCTGATTTCAAGATTTCTCTTTTTCAAATAACAAAAGAGGCAAAAAAAAAAGTGTCATCCTTCTCTGTTGCACCCCTGTAATAAAAGGGTCTGTTCTGGAAAATTTGTGATCCATTCAGTGAAAGGGCTCCACTTGAAAACCTAGAAGGCCACAGGTTCCCCATCCCTGCATGGACTGGGGGGAAATGGTATAAAAGTTTGTACTCATTTTAAAATGGAATAAAGATGTTTCTATAGTTTATGCCTGACACCCTCCACGGATGACAGCCCTGCCCCACTGTGCTGATCCTGGCAGTGGCCACAGCCCAGAGCACCAGGCACTCCCTAATGCCAGCTCACCCCACCTCCCCCAGTGCAGCCACAGGCATGGGGCAGACTGGTGGGGTGCATCGCATGTCCAGGGCTTTGGCCCTCAGGCTGTGGTTTCTGGTCAGGATGGGAGTAGGAACCCAGCTGTCACACACCCAGGGACAACTGAAGGGCAAATCTGTGGGGACAGAGAGGATCCTACCCCACAAAAATCCAATATGCATACATACATGTACATGTATGTGTACAGACACATGGCAATGACATATGGACACTGTGCATACGTGCACTCAT
>NW_003852678.1:654364-660154 GCF_000181295.1 Otolemur garnettii
ATGTGCATACATGCGTACACATGTATATGTGTGTACATGTGCCTGTATGCACACATGCACAGCAGCAGGGAAAGTAAGTAAACAGGCAAAAGTCCTGAGAGCCCCCAGGGGTGCAGGGGTGGCAACAGAAGGTGCCTGGAGGAGCCCAGAGCTAGTGGGGAAGGGATGGGCAGTGGGGACAGGACACGACAGCTGGTGGCAGGTAATGTGGAGGTGAAGAAGGTCCTAGGAGGTGGAGCTGCCCAGCAAGGACAGTGATGGTGGCTCCAGTGGCGCCCTTAGCAAGGGCAGTAAGGTGAGCAGGCCCTCCCACCTTGCCTCCTTTGGCACTCGATCACCCTGTAGTCATGTGGCCTTGTTGATCTCAGCTTCCCCATGCATGATAGAGACATGTCTTATGTGGCCACACCACCCAGGACAGTGAATAGCAGAGGCTGGCGCAGCATGGAGAGCTGCGAAGCACCCAGTTCCCCTGTCCTGCCAGGACTCTACCTCTAACAGTCCTGGAAACTAGGAATCAGACCCTAAACTCACTTGAAACACAGCAGCCTCTCCCTGGTACCTAGGTAGAGACATGAGCAGAGCTGGATGGGAGAGTGCCCACCTGTGGGCTCACTCTGACTCCTCCCAAGTCCCTAAAATGCCACCTCCTCCAAGAGGACTCCTGGCCACCCTGGGTGAAACAACACTACCAGTCCCAACGCCACATCTGCAGGTGGACAGCACTATGCAACTTCATGGGGCAGCAACCTGCCACATCCGATGGTGGGGTACTCTTTATGGCCAGGCACACACTATACGGCCTGCTGCCTGTCCCTGTGTGGCCTGAGAACTGAGAACAGCCTTTACCCTTTGACATGGTTAAAAATCACGAGACCATTTTCTGACATGGAAAATTATAGTGTCACTAGTGCACCTGTCCCTAAGTATTGTCTCCAGCTGCTTCCTCATTATAGCAGCAGAGCCAAGAGGCTGCAGTGGGCACCGTGTGGCCCACAAAGCCCCAGATATTTACCTAGCCCTTTATGGAAACCACTAGCTAACTCCTGCATGTGGCCATCAACTCTGTCTCTCCAACTACCAAAGGCACGAAGTAGAAAGAAAAAACGGGGAGAGAATGCACTAGATTAAAGAACTTAAGAGCCTGAATAACCAACCACATGAGGAATTTGCTGGGTCTAGATTCAAGACAATTGGAGGACAACTGGGGGGAAAAATCAGAATGTCTGGAGTTAGTCCATCCATGAGGTTATGAGCGAGTAATTCAAAGACAGTAAAGCTTTGCTGCTCACAGTTCTGGAGGCTGCCAACTCCAAGATCAAGGTGTTACAGAGTAGGGGTAAGGCCTGTCTCTACTTCAAAGGTGACACCTTGGATGCCACATCCCCACTTATCAGAGAGCAAACATGCTTCCTCTGGTCTCTTTTACAAGGTCCCTAACCCATTCCCCAGAGCAAAGTCTCATACCCTATTCACCTCTCAACACCCCCTCTCCCGTTAAAACTATCACGTTGTGGATTAAGCTGGAACATATGAATTTTCAGGGGGCCCAAACATTCACATCATGTGAATGGAGATGCCAAGAGAGTACCCCTGGGACAGGGCTTGTCCTGGGTGGAGGTGGACAAGTGCTACCCAAGTGAATGTCCATGTGGCCAGGACTTTGGGTCCCAGCCCTAGCCCCCTTGTCAGAGCCTCGGGCACCCCTGGGTGTGTATAGCAGCAGCCAACTTTGCATTTAAGAAGTGAAGTCTGAGCAATAGGATATCCCTGGTAGTTAGGGCAGCCTCCCAGCCCTGAGCAGCCCCTTAGCAGGACTGGACAGTGCTGGCCACCTAGGACATCATTTTCCTCTGAGAGTCCCAGAGGAGGATTCTCGTGGGGTTTGGAGATGGCCCACATGATGGCTGAACAGGGTTGCAGGGACCCCAACTCAAACATACCCAAGCAGGGTGGGGGAAGGATGTCCAGGCCAGGATAGGCCCTATAGGGTAAATGCACCACCCCTACCCTTTGTTCCCAAATAGCCAGATACACGAGCCCTCCCGCCCAAAGCAAATGTGGACTCTAAAACCCAAGTCTGAAAGAAATTCTGACTATCTAGCACCCAGTGCCCTGCCAGCATCTCCTCTCCCACACCCAGGGCACCCTCAGAAGGCACCAGCCTTCACCAGGGCATATCCGGGAATAAGATCGACAGGACCACTCCAGGCAGCACCCCGACTCATAGCCAGGGGCTTGGACCAGCATAGAGGGTAGGCGCTCAGCTTCCTACCCACATCCAGTATCTCTGAGAGTCTAACAAGAGTCTCAGCACCCCATCAGAAATGGGGTGCATGCAGGGGTAGGACTTAGCTTGCGCGTGTACTCAACACGCTGCACACACCTGCTCTGGGTCCAGGGTCCAGGCAGAGAGGCCCAGGCCTGGGCTGCATTACAGCCTTGTCACCAGAGTGTCCTGCAGCAAGTGGGGCAGATGGCTTTCCGCCCCAGGGACAGCCCCCTTCCAGCGTCCCCACGCACCTGCAGCATAAGCTCGCATTCCTCACGCCCCACAAAGATGAGCTCACGTGGGAGCCGGTGGCGGGCACCACTGCTGCTCACCAGGAACCAGGACGTGACACTCATCTTGACACTGGCCACATCCGAGAGCCCTGTGGAGAAGGGTTGTGGTCAGAGTGGGGCTCCCTGGCTTGGGCTGTGACCCTCTGGACATACCCAAGTCCCAGTTCAGATCCTGTACCCCAGAGGCAAGCTGGCCATTCTGGGCACTCCAGGCCACCCAGCCTTCCCCAAGTGTGGACGCAAGTCCCTCTCTCTGGCCTGTTCCCTATGTGACCTGCCTTTCCCACCATATCCATCCATGGATGCCCTGCCAAGGCCACCTGGCCCTCCCTTATCTCCTAGGTTCACTGCACCTAATCTCTTCCCTCTTCTGGGTGTCAAGGGTCAAGGTTCATGGGACATCAGGGGTACTGTGTGTGTGGATCTCCATATCAGAGTGACCCATGAGGGATAGCTTGTGAACAAGACCCCACATGGCCCATCAGGACCCTGCAATGCCAGGTCTAGACCTACCCCAGGACATAAATCCTTATTCAGTGGACCTGCTCCCCCTACAAGGACATTCTGGTATTGAGTTCCAGGCAGGGGCCCTGGAAGTGGGGTGCAGCAGGAACAGAGCTGGAGCCAGGCCCTGAGCCATCAATATGCCCAGCACCAAGAGAAGGTGAATGTCCCTTGGTGGTGACTATGCGAAGACAGCAGCAGGCAGCTCCTTGGGGCCCAGAAGGAGGTGGCCTTGGTGCCTGTGGTCCCCGAGCCATCAGCAAAGGAGGGGTCTGAGGAATGGTATGGTCAGCACAGGCAGGGAGCACTGCATTCGCAGGAGGGGCACAGTGTGGACAGCCTGATTGACTCCAGAGCCAGCGTTGCCGGACACCAGGCCCTGAGCTGCCCAGGGCAGCCATGTGCACAGAGCACAGGGTCATCAGCACCCTGCAAGTTCAGAACACACAGCCACATGCAGATGTGCACAGTTTGCAAACATGTCCCACACACTGCTGTGTGCCCAGTGGTGACCTGGGCTGAGACAGCACAACCCAGACACAGAGTCCACACCCCTGGGGGTCCTTCAAGCTGGGAGGCCGGCAGCAGAGAAGGTGAGTAATTCATGAAGTGTGAAGAGTGACACAGAGAACAGGCAAATGGCGGGATGGTGGTGCTGGGGGCGGGGGTTGGGAGAAGGTGGCACCTGGGCACAGCTGGGCAGGGGTGGAAGTGAGCATGTGAGTGTCTGTGGGACTGCATTCCAGGTAGAGGGGACAGCCAGTGCAGAGGGCAGGGCAGAGAGACAGGGCCTCGTGTGCCCCTGGGAGTCCTGCAACTTGTCCTGGAGCCAGATGGAGCTATGGAGGGCCCAGGACAGGCTCCATCACCACAATGCCAAGTATAATGAAGCAGCCTTGTCCAACAATCATGACAAAGAAAGCAGAGCATGGAACCCAGCATGGGGCTCTCTGGGCTGCCGGACACACACTTGTGAGGCAGGCCCTGGGGCCCTGAGTCCACAGGCACCAGCAGAAAGAACAGCTAGAGGATGGCCAGAAGATTGGTCAGGAGGTGAGGACATTCACCCAGGACAGAGATGACAGCTGCTAGCACTCCACTGGGAGCAGAAGAGGTGGTCAGGCTGCCAGGCCGAACAGAGTCACTGCCACAGCCACAGGGATGGTGTGGACTTGGACGTGAAGGCCCCTGTTGAGCTGGGGATGGCTGCACAGGGTCCCTCCACATACTGCCCACCATGCATGAGGTCATGGTCACATGCAGTCACTCTCATCACAAGCAGAGCTGGCCCTGTCCCTGCAATGCCCATACCCAGGGTCCTCAGCCATCAGACTCTTAGTCCAGGTCTCAGCTCCCTTCCAAGTGGTGAACAGGTGAAAGCAACACCTGTTTCAACCATCAGCAAATGCCCAAGTGACCACATACCCTAGCACCTACCCTTGCCTTATGGGAGCAGGTGGGAAAATGTAGAAAAATCCACACAGGAGAAGGCAGCTCCAGGCAGCCAGAACTTCCCTTGCCCTGCCCTTCCTTTGGATGCAGCTGGAGACCAAGGGGGAGACTTCATTGTCCCTGTAGCCCCATCCCCCCAGAGGCTGCTGTGGGAGGTGACCGGGCCCGCCCATAACGTATCTCCCAGCCCCCACATCTCACATTCTGCCATCCCCTGCTGCCAGCTCCCGGTAGCCAGGGGCACAGGACCTCCACCCCAGGAGGCCACAACAGAGGCTTAAGGCAAAGGAAGGCCAAGCCCCCAGAACCTGGTCATGCAGCTATGCCAGAGCCCAGTGCCGGCTGCCACCAGCTGCCCGTCTGGGAGAGGCCTAGGAGCCGTAGACGCTTCCAAAGGGCCCGGCTGCTTCGGGCTGGGTTGGCCACGTCGCTAGGAGGGGGAATAATAAACACCCAAACTTGTCCCTCCAACGCCCCAGCGAGAAGGCCACCCATGCACAGGCACAGGTAAGGATGGGCTGAGGGAGATGCCCAGGGACAGGGGCTGCGGCGCGGCTGGAAGGAGCAGACGGAAGGACAGGCTGGGAGAGGAGGCAGGGACAGAGACTGCGGCGAAGGGAAATGAGGAGAGAGGAAGACGGAGGGAGGGACCGCGGGAGGAGAGACCAGGCCAGAGGGAGGCGGCCGGGAGGCGGCGGGGCGGGAGCGCCAGGCCCGGAGGAGGAGGGAGCGGCGCCTTCTGAATCAGCGCTCGCCGGGGGCGGCCATGGCCACGCCGGTGTCGGGGCGAGGACCCGGGCTCCCAGGCCTGCCCCACCCCCCACTGAGCAGGCTGCGTAGACGCGCACCCGGCCAGGCCGCGTAGATGCGCGTCGGGAGGCCCCTCCCGGTCTGGCGCAGACCTGGGCCTCCTCCGGGCGGCTGGGACCGGCCTGGCCAGGTGCACTGGGCGGTCCCCGCCCCCAAGCTTTTGTCCTGGGCCTGCTGGGACCCCCACCGCCTAGGCTCCCGCCCGTACCCAGGGCAGTCCCTCAGGAACGCAGGTGCGGGCTGTGGGAGGCCCGGGTATCGGCGAGCTCGTGGCCAGCGCGTCTTACCTGTGGTTCGGACTGGGTTCCCGGCTTGCCCGCTTGGTCCCTAGCTCGGCCCGGCTGGGTCCCAGCCCTCCCGCCCGCCCGGCCGAGCGCTGGGCGGGGCCGCTGCCTAGGACATGCCCGGCGCGGCCCGCACGCTCTCCGCAGCCCAGCGGAGCCCACGGGCAGAGCGGCC
>NW_003852678.1:660383-692065 GCF_000181295.1 Otolemur garnettii
CCCCCTCCCCCGCCGCCCCGCCCGGTCGTCCTCCCTCGCGGCTCACTCAGCGCCGCAAGCTGGCCCCGCCCCCGGTCTCGGCCCCGCCCCCGGCCCGGCTGGGGACCAGGCCCTGACTGACCCGCGGAACCTGTGCCCAAAGCAGCGCAGCGTCCTGGCCCCAGGCCTGCGGGTTAACGCTTAACCATGCACCGGGACCCGGAGGCTCCAGCCGCGCTCCAGCCCCCAACCTTTGGTCTTAGTGGCCCAAAGGAGAGGTGTAGGGCAAAGGAGGTTGGTCGAGTCCTAGACACCCACCCATCCCGGTCCAGACCCCTCCTCCGAACCCACCTCCAACCCAGGCGCCGGGGGCTGAGCAGGGGGCGGGGGTCGACGCCGTCTGCCGGGAAGCCCTCCGCGGGCCTGAAGCAGAGCTGGGAGTGGGGCTGGGAACTGCCCAGACGCTCCAGGCTCCTCCCGGAGAGCCACAGTACAGGTGTCCCGTGTCCTAGGAGCTGAGACTCCGGAAGGGACAGAAGGGGACAGGGGCGTGGGGGAGGCGCTGTGGCGGGCGAGCTGAGCAGGTAGAGGGAAGTCCCGGGAGATTCGGTGGGGCTCCTAGGCTGTATCCTGTATCACTGGTCCCGCACCTGCCGTCTCTCTGCAACCTCAGTATGACTGAGCCCTGTGTGGGCCCTGAGCTAGGACCGAAGTTGGAGGGCACAGACGCCCCTGGAGTACAGGGCGGAGAGGGCTTGGAGGGGGTGGAGGAAGTTCGCGAACAAGAAGTTTGGACTTCGTCCCAAGGGCAATGTGGCACCAAAAGAAGTTTGGTGCTGTGACCTACTCAGGTGAGGGTTTGACAGTCTGGGTGTCCAAATGAGAGGATGAGGCAGCCAGGCGTCCAGCAAGAGGCCTGGGCAGGTGGAGGTGGGCACAGAGGAAGGAGACAGGAGGGCAGACTCGAGAGCATGGTGGGCAAGGACTGGTGCCAAACTGGAGTTCCCAGTCAGCCCTCCAGGCCGGGTTGCCTCACCTCCACCCCATCTGTGTCCAGGTGAGTTTTTAGTGAACTTCCCCAGTTCCTCCACTGCTGGAGTGCCCAGCTGTCCTCTTCCTGAGGCCCCAACCCTGCCCGCCTCCTTCTCTTGCCCTCTCCAAGCTCTGGGACTGCCCACCCAAGGCCTTCACCATCTTTCCTGGCTTTGCCCACACCTGGTTTACACCTTGGTAAATGACCCTTCACAAAAGTCATTTTCTCTCTGTGCCTTCCTTCTTCCAGGATCCTGACTTCCTCCAAAGTGAGGCAGACAGGGGGACCAGGATGTGTCCAGCTTCTGCCTGGACCTGCAGCCAGTACATGTGGCTGCCACAGGCTGAGAGTTTGATACAGGAGGACCTGATGTACGCTCAGGTGAGCCATCCAGCCTCGTTTGGGAGCTCAGGACAGAGCTAGGGGAGCAAGTCTGGATGATTCTTAGAGCCACAGGGTGGGGGAGAAGGTAGAGAGGATGACTCAGACCAAGCCAGGAACCCAAAGAAGAGGCCAGGACAGTAAAGCCATGGAGGGCTGAGGCCCCAGTTCTCCTCAGTTGACCCATAAGTCAAATGCATCCCCAGTATAAGTGGCTATAGGGTGTGTTTTATGACTGTGTGAACAATTCTAAAGTCCACGAGGAAATTAAAGATACAAAAAGAATTGTCTGGAAAGACAGAATAGACCTGTCTCCAAAGGAGACACACAGATAGCCAGTAAGTGTGTGAAAGAACGCTCAGCCTCCTACTCGTTAGGGGGAAGCAGATCAGAGCCATGGTGAGGTACCACCTCCCACCTGTCTGGGTGCCACTGTCCAGACAGACCCAAGGAGTGCTGGTGAGATGGGGAGAGACTGGAGCCCTGATGCACTGCTGGTGGGAATAGAAAGTGGCTTTGCCACTACAGAAAACAGTGTGGCAGTTCCTCAGAAAAGTTAAAAATAGAATTACCATAAGTTCCAGCAATTTTACTTCAGAGCATACACCCAAAATAATTGAAAGTAGGAACGTGAACAGACTGTACACCCATATTCAGAGCAGCACTACTCACAACAGCCATGAGAGGGCAGCAACCCCAACATCCACAGACAGGTGGAGAAAGGGTGAATGTGTACAGAGGAAATGAATTGAGTCATGAAAAGTGAAGAAATTCTGACACCTGCTGTCCCATGGATGAACCCTGATGATTATGCTCAGAAAAACAAGCCATACACAGAAGGACAAATGCTGTATGATTCCACTCACATGAGGCCCCTGTGTGGTCAAAATCACAGAGGCAGAAGTAGAACAGGGCTGGAGCTGGAAGAGAAGATATGGTTTAGTGTTTAGTAAACACCAAATCCCAGGCAGGAAGATGGGAGGAGCTCTGGAGATGGAAAGTGGTGATGGTCGCACAACAATGAGACTGCTTGATGCTGCTGTTCACCTAAAAAATAGTTAAAATAGTATCTTTTAGGTTTCATATACTTTACACAACAAAAGAAAAGAATGAATAGCCTATAAAATTATGAAAAGGAAAAAAAGAAGGCTTTATCCCTATATGAGACTAATCAGAATGGTTTGCTGTAGGCAGTTTACAGAACAGAGGGGAGGTCTGTGTGGTTGTTTAGAATACAATTAATTGAGCATTCAAAATCCTCAAGGAAAAGGGCATTATTTAATAAAGTGTTGGAACAACTAGCTGTCTGGAACAAAACTGGACGTTGGACCCCTATCCCACTCCTCACTCCAAAATAAATTCCGTATGAGCAAAAAATATAAATGAAAAAACCAAAACCACAAAATCATTCAAAGAAAACACAGGAGACTGATTCCTAATTTCAGGAAGGCCTTTCTAAATACAACACGAAAGCAGAAGACACAATGAACCTGCCACCTCTGGCATATGGGGCCGGTACCTTACTCCCTTGAGCCGCAGGCGCCGCCTGAAGCCACAAAAAGTTTTTGAAAAAATTAATTAAATTACAGATGGTAACATTTTGCATAGACGACGTCTTTAAAATCAACAGATGTGTAATAAATTGGGGGAAACCTGTGATAATGCAGATGCCCAGCAAAGGCAAGGTTTCCTAACAGCTACTCCGAGAGGGAAGTGGTCAGGCTGCTGGATGTGCCACATAGAAGGAAGCCTGAGTGGCTGTCAGGTGAGATGCTTCACCTGCCCCTGTGAGTGGGTGGCACCTGGAAGTCATATTTCCTGCCTCTCAGACATTGAGTTTTGATATGACAGGGAAGGGAAGACAACCCCCTCCCGTACTAGCAGGAGTGTGGGCAAGTTTGGGGTGTGGATGGGGAGCTTTGTTTCCACTGGACCCTGGAACTGCTGGGACTTGTTAATTGAGGAAGCTGGCTCTGTTAACAGTGACAACATCTGCCATAGTTTTTACGGGAGAGAGTCAGGAGTGGGCAGGGGTTCCCTGACAGGGGGGCAGGGTCCAGGGAGCCCCAGCAAGTCCACTAGGGTTAGGGACAAGGATGCCAAGGCTTCACAGTGTGTAGGTGCCTCCTTTTAGGAGGGGGGCAAGGCCCAGGGAATCAGGCGAGAGGAAGCTTGTGTGCCACAGGGCCAACACATGGACCCCAGCCCCAGTGCCCTGGGCTCTTTGATCCCCTGGGACTCACTGCCCTGCATACAGGCTGAGGCTCTTCATGAAGCCCGTACTCTGCTCCCCCAAATTTGGTTCAGAGGTCTCTGGTCAAACACATGGAAGCCCCCACCCACCCCCCTGCCCTCTTTGAACAGGGATTGTGGGGCTCCCTGGCATGCCCTTGCAGTTGGCTTTCTGGGTTTACTCACTGTCTCCTGCAGGAAAAGCTTCTAGGCCCAAGCACATCCCTGAGAACAGGGGCATTTGCTGCTAGTGAAAGGAGGTGACTTCAGTGCTGGCAGATAACTAAAGACATGACCATGACAGACCACAGAGACATGCATGTCCCAGGAGTCAGGCCCCAACACTTACTCTTCCTTCCCTGTCTGTCCTGGCCTTGCACACCTCTGCTAGTGACCAGAGCCACAGGCACTTGCAGCCAGGCCCCGGGGCTTCTAGGGGTAAGGACAAGCTGTGCCTCCCAGGAACAGGCCCCAGAGCTGGCTGGCCTCCCCTACTTTGGCAGTGCCTGTGGTGTGGTTGCCTAGGTTTATGCAGGCCTGACAGCCCAGGAGGAACCTCTGTGACCTCCTGTGGGGAGGATGCCCAGTGGGTCTGATCTTTGTCTGTGAGCAGCCAGCCTGGGCAGGACAGGGCTCATGAAGGGAGGGTGGCCTAAACAGGCAACAACCCTTAGGCCTCTTGCTTGTAGGGGTAGGGGGGGCTGGCTGCCCTCCCAGGCTGCCTTGCTGCCCTTCCTGCGAACCAGGCCTCTAGACTGGCCTCACTGCCAAGACAATTATCTACAAACAGCAGGAGGGCCCCTGCTGTCCACAAAGGCATTGCTTAGGCTGCCCTGCACTTTGCCCACATCTAATCACCTGCCCCAGCTGAGACCTAAAGAGCAGCCAGCTGGCTGGGGGTGGGAGTGGGGGGCAGCAGGGAGCTGCTCTGGGATCCTGCCATCAGCCATCACCCCTCCCAGGGCCTGCCTGGGGAGCAGCCTGACACTGGGCAGGGAGGTGACAGCTGAATGGCTCCAGGGCTGTGTTCCTGCACCTCTTTGAGCCTCCTTGCCAAAGGGCAGTATCTGCCTGCAGAGCTCACCCTGAGGCAGGACCAAAAACAGCAGAAAGCACAGCATTCTTCCCAGGAGCTGATTCCAGCACCTATACTCTGCCCCCATGCTACCCGTGCTCATGCCCAAGGCTCCCGTGTCCCCCATGCTCCTGCATCCCCCAGGGTTCCCTCATCCCCAAGTGCTCTGTACTCACCCCCCCAGTGCTTCAGCCCACCCCCTAAGCTCCCATGCTCCCCATGGTGGGGCATAATGACAAGAGACATAAGGGGTCAACTTTTCTCCGTCTCATGGGAATCCTTTCTCTGTGGTCCCTCCAAGGAAACAAAGTCTCACTCGCCTTCTACAGATCACCACCCCAGCTCTGACCTTGACCTGCTCTTTAGGCCACCTGCCTCAGTCTTTCCTTCTTCTTCCTCCCAACAGAGCTGGGCCATAACCATCTCTGGAGAGCTCTTGGTCTCACAGATGGGCATGAGCATGTGACCAGCACCTGGCCAAGGAGACACATATGGGGGAGTCTTCTGTGCAGGGAGGAGTGGCCATGAGAGAGGGTGCCCCTAGAAACACTGTTCCTACTACAGCAAAGTTGGTGTGAATCAAGGCAGTGTGCCTTGCGCTCCCTGCCCTTGCTGGGTGAAGATGTGATGGCTGGAGCTGCAGAAGCCATCTTCTGCCCCGGAGGAGGCAGGTGCAGAGCAGAGAAGCCAGTCCAGGTCCCTGCTGCAGAGGCCTGGGCACACACAGATAAACCCCTGATTCTTACTAAGTGAAACAATAAAAGTCGCTGGTGTCATTTAAGCTACTCCAGGTTGGATGTTCTGTTAATTGCAGCTGAAACATCCATGTAGCATCAACTTTCTCCAAACTCTGTTCCTTGGAATACTGGCATTGTAAATGTTTCTATAAAAACCCTTTTTAGTGATTATATATATCACTGACCACCCACAAGTTGTCTTCTTTTCCTGGACGGTGAAACTGGAGGAGGCACCTTTGAGACTCCACTAGGTTCCCTGTGACAGAAAGTGCCACTTGGAGGGTCCTGCTCTCCACACCCTCTGCAGCACCCACTCTGGCACCGGCATACACCTCAGGCCTGGGCGAGTTGAGGAAGGAGGACAGAAAGAGGCACTTCCCCCATTAGACGAACTTTCTGATGTCCACCCTTTGAGCTTTTTCCTGGAACGTCACTGTGGCCACTAGACTTAGACATGAATAAAGACAATGGGGACACCGAGGACCCAAGTGGGTGAGGATGTGCCCCTCACCCCCTTATTTCAATGTACCTCTGGGAGTTTTTCTATTTAGAATGTTATTTTTTTTTTTTTTTGAGACAGAGTCTCACTATGTCACCCTCCGTAGAGTGCCATAGCATCCTAACTCACAGTAACCTCAAGCTCAGGCTCAAGCGGTCCTCTTGCTTCAGCCTCGCCAGTGCCTGGGACTACAGGCACCCACCATGACACCCAGCCTAGGATGTTGATCCCTGCCAGGCTGCAAGCACACTCCCACTGATGGGCACCCATGTGGTCACTCTGCCAGCCCTTGTCCCAGGTTCTGGTGGGCACTGCCCTCCTTTTCCTTCATTACCTGCTCCCCACCACTGGGCCAGGACCTGCTTGTGGATTTCCTGACTGTCACCTCAGGAAGCAAGGGAAGGGAGCTGAGTCAGGAGGCAGTACGCTTGAGAGAGGGTGTGCTGGTACAGCCTGGTGCTTCTCATGGCCACTTAGATTCTCCGCTTGAATCTGAAGCAGGCTGTGAAGAAATACCAGGCAGCACAGAGCTGCCCCAGGGTATGGGGGTGTTTCCTGAATGCGAGAAGCCCTCACTGAAGTTGTGGAGGACAATAGTGGCTGGTGGTGGGTCTCCTTGTTGAAAGCTTAGAGGGCGACACCCACAGTGTTGAATGGCTACTGAAATATTTATTCTGGAAGGCTAAGGCAGGAGAATCACTTGAAACCAGGGGTTCAAGGCTGCAGTGAGCTATGAAGACACTTCATTCTCACCTGGGCAACAGAGTGAGACCTCATCAGAAGGAGAAAAAGGCTTATTCATTGTCATGTGACACAGGCATGGTGCCATATGCAAGCACGAGGAGCAGCCACCAGGAGCAGGCAGGAGAAAGTGACATGCATGCTCTGCTCAGTGAGGCTGCATCTGATCTTTTAATGGATAGTTGCTAAAAAGTCTCTGCTAATCAGACTTAATATACTGAAATGCACTGCTTTAGTAAGTAAAGTGCCTTTTTATTTTATCCAAAACAAAAATAGATAGAATTTTGTTTCATGTCTCAGATTTTATATTAATATTCCTTTGTAACACCTTACATTTGTGTTTTAATATTTATTTATTTATTTGGAGACAAAGTATCACTCTGTTGCCCAGGCTGGAGTGCAGTATCGTCATCACAGCTCACTGCAGCCTCCAACTCCTGGGCTCAAGCCATCCTCCTGCCCCAGCCTCCTGAGTAACTAACTGGGACTGCAGGTGTGAGCTACCATGCCTGGTCCCCTTGTGTGTTTTAACTCATGCACGTCCACTCTTTGTACCATTTTTATAAATTAGTAAGAGACAATGTATTTTTATATGTGTTACAACAGCATTTAACAATTATGCAGTAGCCAATCCTGGAAAGCTGATGCCACGCTGGGAAAGGCAGAGACCCCATGCAGGCCAGGCATGGGACCCAGGGGGCACCTGCCAGCCTCCTGGCTGTCCAGAGTCCAGAACATTGCTTTATGATTTCAGCAGATACCATGAGGCTCTCCGACGTCTGTATGTGCTGTGCAGACTGTCTCTCCTGGTTCTGTGGCCTGACTAGGGAAGTATTCACCAAAACATCGCAAGGGCTATGATCTCAAACTGGATAATCCAATAAGAACAAATCAAAATGCATCAGTGGAAAGACAAGTGATTGCAGCTTCCAGGAGAGGGATGGGACCAGGTGAAGCGCCGCTAGGTGTTGGAACAGGGTATATTGTGTGCTTAGCATAATCCTTACTTGGGGATTTTAAGATTATCTAGTACTAGGACCAAGGGCTCGTCCAAGTATGAGATTCCCACTCAGCAACCACACACCAGGTGACTCAGACAGGCTTGCTTAAGGATCTTGCTCTCAGGTGAAATTTTATGAGGAGGAGAAGTAAAGAAAATAAACTATCTTGATATGTTTTCTTAATACAGTTCTTAATAAAGATAAATGCAACTTGATTTCTCTCTTCTGTTATAAAATTTAGGGCACACATATATAATTTTAATAATTTCTTGTATCAATCAAATCATCCAGCAGACCATTTTTCCTGTATGATAAGAATATCTATATATACTCATTATCATTTATTAGACCATTTAACTTTTTATAATAGTCACGAACCTCCATGTGCCCTGAAATAAAGCCTTACCACAAAGAAAACCTTCTATTTGCAGCTGTGAACAGCAAGTATCAGACTAAAGCAGCTCTCCAAGCTAGATTTTAAAAAACAGCTCTTTGGGCTTGGTGCCATAGCTCAGTGAGTAGGGCCTCGACCACATACACCGAAGCTGGTGGGTTGGAGCCTGGCCCAGGCCTGCTAAAACAACGACAACTACAACCAAAAAACAGCTGGGTGTTGTGGCCGGCACCTGTCCCAGCTACTTGGGAGGCTGAGTCAAGAGAATCGCTTAAGCCCAAGAGTTGGAGGTTGCTGTGAGCTGTGACGCCACGACACTCTACCAAGGGTGACATAGTGAGACTCTGTCTCAAGAAAAACCCCAATAACAATGACAAAAAACAGCTCTTTGAAGGCAGCCAGGACTCCAGACTCCTGAGAAGAGGAAGTCACTTTGAGAAGAGCCTGACATTCTCTGCTTTCTCCTCCCTGGAGAAATTTGCTCTGGATGTGCCCAGAGGCCAGCAGAGTGGCAACTCAGAGCTACCAGCCTTCTCATAGGCCTGGGGACAAATATTAGTGTTGGAAGCTGCCACCCAGTCTTCTGTGCCCCCTTTTTCCTCAAGATATTTGCCAATTTCTAAGCTGTTAGGGGTGGGAAGCTAAGAAGTCAGGCAAAAATGGCAGCTAAAAGCCTAAGAAGATAAATAGAATTTTTAACAGCTCAGTGGTGCTGGAGAGAGAGAAACTGCAGTTTAGATGTTCTGGGGAAGGGACTCCATAAAATACTCAGACTTCACTCGAGGCCTCTGGAATGCGACACTCCAACAAACTGGAAAAAATAATCTTTCTGACTCTTTATTCAATTTTTTTGTACATAATGTCCAACATTCACCCCCAAATTTTCCAGACATTCCAGGAGATAGGAACAAAAAATAAGAAGAAAGAAAACAAACAAACACACAGGTGATGCAGATATGGGGGCTGTCAGACACAGGTTTCTAAATAGTAAAGATTAAAACATTCAAGAAATAATGACAGGATGGAGAATTTTTCCAGAGGCTTGGATTCTATCAAAAAAATAATCAGATAGAAATTCTTGAATTAAAAACAAAGTAACTGGCTCGATGCCTGTGGCTCAAGTGGCTAAGGCACCCGCCACCTAAGGTGGTGGGTTCGAATCCAGCCTGGGACCACCAAACAACGATGGCTGCAACAAAAAAATAGCCAGGTGTTGTGGTGGGCACTTGTGGTCCCAGCTACTTGGGAAGCAGAAACAGGAGACTCGCTTGAGCCCAGGAGTTGGAGGTTGCTGTGAGCTGTGATGTCACAGCACTCTACCCAGGGGGACAGCTTGAGGCTCTGTCTCAAAAAATAAACAAACAAATAAATAAATAAATACAAAGTAACTGAGGCTGGGCATGGTGGCTCACATATGTAATCCCCCAGCACTTTGGGAAGCCAAGGCAGGTGGATTGCTTGAGTTCAGGAGTTTGAGACCAGCCTGAGCAAAGTGAGACCCCATCTCTATCAAAAATAGAAAAATTAGCAGGGCATTGTGGTGGGCACATGTAGTCCTAGCTATTCGGGAGGCTGAGGCAGGAGTTTAAGTTTACTGTGAGCTGTGGGGAGGCCACTCCAGCCTCAGGGTGACAGGGTGAGACTCTGTCTCCAAAAAAATAAATAAATAACATTCTCAAAAAATCATTAGCAAACAAAATCTAGCAACATGTAGAAAAGAATTATATGCCATGACCAAGTGGTATTTATTTCAGGAATGCAAGATTAGTTCAACATATAAAAATCAATCAGTGCAGTATTCCATATCAATAGAATAAAGAATAGAAACCACATTATCATGTTAAAAGACTCAGAAAAAAGCATCTGACAAACTCCAACACCCATTCATGATTTAAAAAAAAAAACTCACCAAAACTAAGAATAGAAATGCCCACAAGCTGATAAAGGGCATGTATGAGAAACCACGGCAGACACCATACTTACTGGTGAGAGATGGATTCAAGACTAAGATGATTGCTCTGTTCATTTGTATTTGACTCTGTGCTAGAGGCTGTAATGACTATTAGGCAAAGTAAAGAAATAAAAGATGTTAGATTGCAAAGGAAGAGGTAAAAAATATCTGTAGATGACATGATCTTGAATACAGAGAATTCTAAGAAATTCACTAAAACCACATTTGAACTAAAAAATGAGTACAAGAGGGTTGGAGGATATGTTAGTCTACAAATATGAATCTTATTTCTAGACAGTAGCAATGAATAATCTGACAAAGAAATTAACAAAACATGGGAGGTGCCTATGGCTCAAGGAGTAGGGAGCCAGCCCCATATACCGGGGGTGGCGGGTTCAAGCCCGGCCAAAACTGCAAAAAAGAAAGAAAGAAAGAAAGAAATTAACAAAACAATTCCATTTGCAACAGAATCAAAAAGGATAAAATATTTAGGAATAATTTTAGCAAAAGAACCCCAAGACATGTACACTGAGCACTACCAAATATCATTGAAAGAAATTAAAGAAGTACTAAATAAATAGAAATATATCAAAAGTTCATGGATCAGAAAACATAATATTGCTAAGATGGCAACACTCCTCAAACTGATACATAGCTTTTGTTGTTTGTTTTTGGAGACAGAGGCTCTCTCTGTCACACTGAGTATAGCGCAGTGCTGCCACCATAGCTCACTGTAACCTCAAACTTCTGGATTTTTTTTTTATTTCTTATAGCATAACTGTGTACATTAATGCAGTCATGGGGTACAGTGTGCTATTTTCATATACATTTTGAAATACTCTCATCAAACTGGTTAACATAACCTCCATGTCATTTTCTTAGTTATTGAGTTAAGACATTCATTCTCTGCTTTTAGAAAGATTCACTTGGACCGTCGTAAGATAAACCATAGAGCTGACCCCACCAGTCACCCTCCCTCCCCCATCCACCCCTCTTACCTCCCCTCTCCCACCTCCTTCCCATATTCTAAGGCTATAATTAGGTTATGACATTCCTATAAAAGCTATGAATTAGTTTCAAAATAGGGCGGTGTCCATTTTTCTTCCATTCTTGAGATACTTTGCTAAGAAGAACATTTTCCAATTCCATCCATAGAAACATGAAGGAGGTAAAGTCTCCATCTTTCTTAAGGGCTGCATAGTATTCCATGGTGTACATATACCACAATTTATTGATCCATTCGTGGGTCGATGGGCATTGGGCTTCTTCCATGACCTAGCAATTATGAATTGGGCTGCAATAACCATTCTGATACAAATATCTTTGTTGTAATTTGATTTTTGGTCTTCTGGATATATACCTAATAAAGGAATTGCAGGATCAAATGGCAGGTCTATTTTTAGTTCTCTCAGTGTTCTCCAGATGTCTTTCCAAAAGGAACGAATTAATTTGTATTCCCACCAGCAGTGGGAACCAGAAGTGTTCCCTTTTCTCCACATCCATGCCAACATCTCTGGTTTGGGGATTTCAAACTTCTGGATTTAAGCGGATCCTCCTGCCTCGGCCTCCTGAGTATGTGGGACTACAGGCATCTGCCACAACGCCTGGCTAATGATCTACAGTTTTAATGGAAACCCAGCCATCCTTTTCCCCCACAAATTCATAAGTTAACACTAAAATCCACACAAAGACACAAAAGACAAAAAATAATCTTGAAAAGGAACAAAGTACAGAACTCTGAATTTCAAAATTCACACAAAGCTACAGTAACCAAGATAGCATAGTATGTTATAATGATTCATATACAGATCTGTGGGGAATGGGCCATGGAGGTGGCAGGGCCCCTCACAGCCTGGGGAAGCGTTCAGGGAGCAACCTCCCCCAGCCACTTCTCCTAGATTAACATTCTTTTCACCTGCCAGAAGTCATGCAGCCCCCTACAGACTTTCCTTATTACAGTTTTTCCTCCTTAACATTAATCCTTACCCCAGGTATTAAGATTTACCTTGTTAAAATATAGCTTTATGAATAAAGCTGCTTCCACAGTTTGGGGGCTGGCTGGCTGGTGGCAGTGGCAGCAGCAGCAGCAGCAATCAGTTGGGTCAGCCCTCCCCTTCCCATTCCATTCTCTCTCTCTCTCTCTCTGTGTTTTATGTCTTTCATGTCCTTCTTCTTCATTTCCCACCATTTCCACTCAGGTTATCTCCTCTTCCTCCCAATGGTTTTCGAGACAGATTGATGCAGTAGAATTTAGAGTCCAATAATAGATCGACACAGTTATGGTCAATGGATTTTCAACAAGATTGCCCAGATAATTCAATGGGGAAAGAACATTCTTTGCATCAAATGCTGCTGAAACAACTTGATACCTATATGCAAAAGAAAGAAGTTGGACTGCTTCCTCACACCTCACACACCTGCAAAAAAAAAAAAACCAGAATGCATCAGTGGCCTAGAATTATGAAACTCTTAGAGGAAAACACAGGGTAAATATTCACAACCTTGGATTAGCCACTGCCTTCTTAGACGTGATACCAAAAGCACAAGGGACAAATTTTGACTCCCACAAAATTAAAAACTTTTGTGCTTTCAAAGGACACAATCAAAAAAGTGAAAAGATAAATTACAGAGTGGGGGAAATATTTTCAAATATCTGATAATGAGTTAATAATCAGACTATACAAAGAACTCTGATAGCTCAATAAGAAAAAGACAGATAACCTAATTAAAACACGGGCAAAGAATTTGAATAGACTTTCCTCCAAAGAAGATATACATATAGCCAAAAGCACATCAAAAGATATTCAGGCCTGGCGCCTGTAGCTCAAGTGGCTAAGGTGCCAGCCACAGACACCAGAGCTGGCGGGTTTGAATCCAGCCCAGGCCTGCCAAACAACAATGACAACTATAACCAAAAAATGGCCAGGTGCTATGGTGGGCACCTGTATCCCAGCTACTTGGGAGGCTGAGGCAAGAGAATTGCTTAAGCCCAAGAGTTGGAGGTTGCTGGAGCTGTGATACCATAGCACTCTACCAAGGGTGACAGTGAGACGCTTGTCTCAATAAAAATAAATAAATAAAAGATATTCAATATCACTAGTCCATAGGGAAATGCAAATTAAAACCACAATAAGATACAACATTATACCCATTTTGAAGGTTAATTGAAAAACACCCAATAACAAGTGTTGAGGATGTGGAGAAATTGGAACCCTCATACATTGCTACTGGGAATTAAAAATGGTGCAGTCATTTTGGAAAACAGTTTGGCAGTTCCTCAACTAGTTAAATATAGAATTACTACATGACCCAGAAATTCCACTCTTAGATCTCTACCCCCGCAAATTGAAAATATAGGTCCTCAGAGAAACTTGTATACAAATGTTCATAGCAGCACTATTCAGAAAACCAAAAGGAAAAATAACCCAAATGTCCCTTACAAATGAGTGGATAAACAAAATGTGGTATATCCGTGCAACAGAATGTTCTTCATTCCTAAGAAACAGAACCAAGTACTTTATGCTGCCACAACAGATGAGCATGAAATCAACATGGCAAGGTAAAGAAGCTGGTCACAAAGACTGCATGTGGTTTGACTCCTTTTAAATGAAATGCCCCAAACAGGCAGATCCATAGGCAGAGCAAGTGAGTTAGTTTTTGCCAGGGCTGGAGGGCGGCATGGACACTGCTAAGGGTGCAGGGGCTCTTTTGGAGGTGATAAAAATGTCCTGGAATTAGTAGTGAAGGGTGACGGCAGCACAACTCTGAATTCACTAAACACTGAGTTATATTCTTTAAAGGGGTAATTTTTATATGTGGATTATGTCCCAATTTTATTTATTTATTTAGAGACAGAGTCTCACTTTGTCACCCTTGGTAGAGTGCTGTGGCATCACAGCTTACAGCAACCTCCAGTTCTTGGGCTTAGGTGATTCTCTTGCCTCAGCTTCCCAAGCAGCTGGGACTGCAGGTGCCCGCCACAACACCCAGGTATTTTTTGTTACAGTTTGGCCAGGGCCAGGTTCAAACCCACCACCCTCAGTATATGGGGCCGGTGCCCTATTCCCTGAGCCACAGGCGCTGCCCTATGTCTCAATTTTAAAAGTTTTATAAGAGAGAGTAGAGACAGTACATATAGGCATATTCTATAGGCATTTTGCAGTAAAGATCTGTGCATTTCATTACATGTAAAGTATACTTCAGTAAAATATAAAGAGGAAAAAGCACAGTAAGAGCATGCTTAAATCCACCAAAGGCCTATACAAGAACAATCATAGTGCTTCATGTCTAATAACCAAAAGTTGGAAGAGACACATATGTTCATCTGTAGGAGAATAAGAATGTTCACAGTAAAAATCAAAAACTAGGCTCAGTGCCTGTAGCTCAAACGGCTAAGGCGCCAGCCACATACACCAGAGCTGGTGGTTCGAATCCAGCCTGGGCCCACCAAACAACAATGACAACTACAACCAAAAAATAGCCAGGCGTTGTGGCGGGCGCCTGTGGTACCAGCTACTTGGGAGGCTGAGGCAAGAGAATCACTTAAGCCCAGGAGTTGGTTGCTGTGAGCTGTGACGACACAGCACTCTACCCAGGATGATAGCTTGAGGCTCTGTCTCCAAAAAAAAAAAAAAAAACTATTGCTACATGCAAAAATGTGGTGAATCTCATGGATATAGTATTGAGTGAAAAAAAGTTGGATGCAAAGAAGAACATGCTGATTGGGTTTAGCTGACATCCAGTAATGGCGAAGCTGTGCTTGGTGATGGGAGTGAGGGTGTTGGTCGCCGCAGGCCAAACTGAGGAGGAGCACAAGGGGCGTCTGAATGCAGCGGACTGAAAGGGATGTCCAAGCGTGAAAACTGTCCACCCTAAGTACCTAGTACTGCGTGTAAACTGTACTGCAAAAACACATTAAGAAAGAAACAGCATGACTTCAGCACATTTCTATTTACAAGTTTAAAGCACACACTGTCAAGGCCATTCCTGCTACTGTAATGAAATACCACAGGCTGGGGATTTATAAAGTAAGGTGCTGCTTGCGTTCTGCAGGCTGTCCACCCACAATCAAGGCCAGCAGAGTCCGCACCTGCTGGTGTGCCCTCACAGTGGGAGTGGCAAAAGGGCAAAAGGGGAAGAACTTGCTGCCTCAGGGCCTTGTATTTATTTTCTAAAATGTCATTTATTTATTTGTTTAGAGACAGGGTCAGGCTCTGTCACCCAAGCTGGAGAGCAGTGGTGTGATCTGAGCAATCTTGGGCTGAAAGGATCCTCCTGCTGCCACCACACCTGGCTAGTTTTTAAATTTTGTTTCTTTAGAGACAGGGTCTCGGTTTGCTGCCCAGGCTCATCTTGAACGGGGCATCAAGGGATCCTCTCCCCTTGGCCTCCCACAGTGCTGAGACTACAGGTGAGAGCCACCACTCAGGCCTCAGGACTGAGAGCCCTGTTCCCAATCACCTCTCAAAGGCCTCTCCTGTCAGCTTAGGGTTTAAGTTCCCACATAAGAGAGATTCAAACCATAGCACATATGAAAGGAGCTTAAATATCTTTCAAACACAAACACCTATACTGGGAGTGGGAGAGACGTGTACAACAGGCAGCCCAGGCAAGGGCGGCATCAGGAACCGCCGGGTCGACTGCGGAGGCAGCAGGCCCAGACCAGAAGCTCCCTCCTGGCTCTAGGCCGCTGAGGCCTGGGCGCCGCCTCTCCCTCCTGGGCGGCGGAGCATCCCCTGGCCTGCTCTCTTCCCTCCAAACCCAGCCCTACCCCCGGCCGCCGCCCCCCACCGTCTTTCGCCCCTGGCCCAGCCCTGACCCTGCCGTTCCACCCCCCAGCCCCCAGCCCCGCCCGGCTCCCACCCAGTGGCTGCCCAGCTGCCTCCTCTCTGGCCCTGCCCCTCCAGCTCCCCCAAACCCTCCAGCCCCGCTGCTGCTGCGCTCCCCCGGGACGGGGACTGGGAGACCAGCCTGGCTCCGGGAGACCCCAGGACCGATCCGGAGAGAACCTGAGGCTCCAGCATCCTGTGCGGGGGCAGGTGAAACGCGGGGTGGCGTGCCCCTGCGGAGACCCCAGAGGAGCAGGTCTGCGGACACGCTGCAGAGACAGTTTCCCGGAGAATCGGAGCAGATGACGGTGCCCGGGCCGGTGAGAAGCGCCCGGGGGAAGGCAGCCGCCCCCAGACGCAGGAGTTGGAGACCGACTGCAGGCACAGGAGGCCTCCGTGAGTATCCTCCGGGGGTCCTGAGGACTCGTGGAAACCCTGGGCTGCCCTCTCGGCCTCGCTGCCGCACCCTAATCCTTGAGGTCGCCACCTCCACCTGGCCTGGCCTAGCCCGGCCCACTATAGAGACAGGCCACCGCCAGGTCCCTTTCCTGCCCTTGCTCAGGCTGCCTGCCGGTCCCTTCCTCCTCTGCCCTCTGCCTCCACCCCCCCTTGCCAGGACCGTGCCCTAGATCGTGCCCCTGCAGCCCCGTGTGCCGCCCCACCCAGGCCCGTCACTGTTCCTCGGTGCCCCCACACCCCTTCGAACCCGGGAGCTGGGGTCACCGTCCTGCCCCCTTATCTGTCCACTTGAGACCCAGCCCTGGGCACCCTCCTCAAAGCCGCTTTCTCCGCCACACCGGTCGCCCAGCAAGGCTTCCTCCTCCTGGAATCTCCCAGCCTGGCACGCCCTTCCCACAGTCAGTGGCTGGGGAGGGTGGGGGGCCGGAACTCTACTGACTCTGCCTCTTCATTCTCGGTACAGAGCAGAGAATAAGCATCCTCCCCCTCCAGGTCGCGATCTGGCTTGAAATCCTTCAAGTCTAACTCTTTTCGCTTGGAAGTTCTGTCCCTGTCTGGTAAGGGCCCAGACTTTTTTTTTTTTTTGAGACAGAGCCTCAAGCTATCCCCCTGGGTAGAGTGCCGTGGTATCACGCTCACAGCAACCTCCAACTCCTGGGCTCAAGCGAGTCTCCTGCCTCAGCCTCCCAAGTAGCTGGGACTACAGGCGCCCGCCACAACGCCTGGCCATTTTTTGGTTGCAGCCATCATTGTTGTTTTGGCGGGCCCGGGCTGGGAATTCGAACCCGCCACCCTAGGTGTATGTGGCTGGCGCCCTAGCCGCTTGAGCCACAGGTGCCGAGCCAAGGGCCCAGACTTAATGCTGAGCCCCAGGCACCTGCTGCCGGCCAGGTCTTGATACCCGCAGGCACTTCCCCCGACACCATTCCCCCTTCCCTGAGAACCCGGCCCATCCCCAGCCCACCCCGCCCCTCGCCCCCGCAGACCCTCGCGGTCCTTTCTGGCCCCTCACGCTAAGGCAGATGGAGCCGCGGCGCCGGCGCCGGGATCTGCCCTGGGAGCCCGCGCCCCCAGCCCCGGGGGTAACTCCGTGCAGTGCTCGCTGCGGGCGGGAAGTCAGCAGACTTGGGAAGGATGGAGAGAGCACCAGCGTCCTGTGGGTGCAGGAGGGCACTTGAGCTCTGCGCTCTGGGAGCAGCACGGTGGGCGTGCAGACGCCGGGTGGGCTGCGGGGAAAGAGGGGGGCATGGGGTTACTGCAGGGGGCACGCTGGTGCACAAGGTGCAAAGCCGGCTCCTCGGAGAGGCCCAGCATCTGACCACAGCCAGCCCACAGGGCGGGAGTCTAGGCTGGCCCCAGTGGCCTGGGGAAGATGTGGGACGCCTGCGTCCCCGCTGTCCCAGCCTGCAAGATTTCCCAGACATTCGCTCAGGAGCGTCATGCTCCATTTCCCTGCGATGGGTGTGGGTGGGGGTGGCCAGGCCTAGGGGTAAGAACAGGGCTCTCTGGCTGCTGCAGACTGGCCCCTGACCACCCCAGCATCTCCCCTGCACCGTAGCTCTACACTACTGACTTCTGCCCCAGCCTCCCCTGCCCTTGCCTGCTAAGCTTTCCACCCAGAAGCAAGGAGTGTGGGTCAGGACCCATGCCCAGCCCTGTGCCTCCTGGGATGGAGCCCTCCAGAGGCTCCCATCTCATGCAAAGTGAAAATCAGAATCTCAGATGCAGCCCTAAGGCCTCTATACCTCCCCTCTCCTGCCCTTCACTCCAAGCTCCCCTGCTTTGCTGACCCCAGCAGCCCCCAAGCCCCTTTGGTTTCCTGTGCTTGAATCTTCTCCCATGCCTGCTGGAAAACCTGGGTCAGCGATGCCAGTGCTGGTCAGCATCTGGGTTTTGTTTCCTGGCTTTGCTTTAACCCCCTACTGCTACACTTGGACCCCTGCCCTGCCGAATGCTGGTGGAGGCTGGCCGCTGTGGCCTATCTACCTGGGCTCACAGGCCAGTGTGCTGCTACTGGGCTTAGCCAATGGACAACACCAGCAAGCAACTGGGGGGATGGAACTTTTAGTGGTTTAGGAGCCCTATGCTGGCTCCCTCCAGCTCCAATGCCAAGTCTCTGGCAGAACCCACAACTGTCCTTGAAAACAGTTCCCACTGGGCCCTGAATTTTAGTTGCTACCTTTATCTCTTCAGCCCTTAATACAGTGATGGTTTTCTGCTTTTGAGAGCTTCTGGGCCCTCACTGTCCCTTATCTGCTTGCAAGGTATGCCCAAACCGCCATAACTGGTCCCTTTTGCAAAGTCTGTGCTTTGAGCTGTCTGGGTGCACACCTGTGAGTCCCTGACAGCACCAGCCTGAGCACTGGGCATGGGAACCGCCTCAGGAATCAGATCTCCCAAATGGAATGCACGGTAGGCTGTTCACGCTTCTGGTGGCAGCCCAATGTCATTCCTGAGGGGCACTGTGACACCAATGATCCCTGATAAGCAGAGGCATCCCATGTGTTCAGTCATGTCCAGAGGCTCGTGGAATACGATGGAGGGCCAAGACTGAGAGAGCTGCTGGCAGGTGGACTTAATGTCATGGTGACAGTGGTGATTACAAAGATTGTGCGGTGAGGCAGTTGCTTCTTGTTGTGCTGCAGTGGCCTTATTTTGTCTACTCTCAGGACAGACGTGGACAAGATTCAGGCCACACGTCTAATTGTGTAGGCCGCAGAGCTGCAAAGCTGACTGCATGGACGGTTTCAGCAAGTCTTCTGGCAAAGGCTGGCAGACTGCACAGGGTGTAGTGACATGTGGGCAGGCAACATGAAGCTAAGAGCCTGGAGCCCCCAAATCCTCACCTGGCCTCTTTTATCACAGGAAGCAGCCCCTCCTCCCCTTTCTGGAGAAACTGGCCCTCCCTCTCACAAGGACCTTTCAATAACTTCCTCTGGACTGTCAGCTGCTTTCCTTACCATTGTCACAGTTATCACTAGGCCAACAGCAAGGGTTCAAACCCAGCACTGCCCAGGGGAAGAATCTCAGAATCTGCTCCAGGAGGAGAAAACACATGTGCCAGGTGAATTGTGAGAGCCACCGTTAGCTTGAGCAGGTCAGAACCTGCAGAATCATCCTATCTGTAAGGGGCTACACTAAGGAAATAAGGTTTGTTCATATGGGTGTGCTCAGCAGGACTTGGATTTCATGTCACAAATGAGAGCTGGGGTCTGCCCTGGCAGTTCTCTTGTTGGTTAGTGGAAATAGATCCCCCATCCAACTCTAGGCCCCTTCTGGGGAACCCGAGACAGTCACTGGGTTCTAAACCTAAGGCTGTTCGTAGACCCAAAGCCCCTTACTTGGAGGGGCTTGAGGCTGGGTCCCTTTGAGAAGGCTACAACACACAGGGCTGTAGCCCTCTCAGTGTCCACTGGTCACCAGGGTGATCGTAACTCAATGGACAGAGCAGAAGAGCCCCATCACCTGGGGGTTGTTACCTGTAGGCTCTGAATTGGCCTCAACATGCCACCCTGGTCAGAATGCAGGATCATGGTGGTCAAGGATCCTTGGCCCAAGTCCATCCCATCCCATCCCACTGCAGGTCCTGTGGGTTCACAGACTTGTCCAGGGCATTTCCCCAGTTCCTGAATGTTCTGACATTATACTTTCCTTACTGGCTCCATGATCCATAGAAGGAGAGTTAATACAGAGGAAAGCCAAGCCGAACCTCCTGGAACTGCACCCAGGTCTGCCAAAAAGGTAACATAAAAGAACATCCCTGAGGGAATTGAAATGAGCATCACTTAAAGGCAGGAAAAACACAGGGGTGGTGATTCTTGCTGTATCAGAGGTAGCTAAATAATGGCCCCCCAAAAAGTCCACTGTCCTCATCCCTGGGACCCAGGGCTATATTACCTTCTTGGCAGAGGGATTTCAGGTGTGGGTAAGGCTCCTGAGATGGAGAGATAATCCTGGGTTACCCAGGTGGGCCCAGGCTGATCACAAGGGACCTTGTGAGAGGGAGAGAAGGGATGAGAGTCAGAATGAAGGAACTAGAGACGGGTGAGGGTGGGAGGGGTGTGCTTTGGAGGTGGAGGAGGGAGCCAGGTGCCAAGGAGTACGCCTCCAGAGACTGGAAAAGGCAAGAGGACTAATTCTCTCCTGGAGCCTCCAGGAGGAAGCTGCCCTGCTGATACTTTGACTTTCCAGAACTGTAAGATAATTAATTTGAGTTATTTTAAACCACTAAGTTTGTGGTATTAATAATTTGCAACAATAGCATTAGGAAGGGAATAATACATCCTCATTCATTTTGTCCACACTGCCCATGCAATAGCAGATTTGACTTGAAAGATGGTGGCAGATCGTCATAAACTTAATCATGTGGAGACATCTTCACTTTCCTAGAAGTGTCTTTTTGGAGCAAATCTCTACACCTCTGTATCTAGTATGCAGTTATTGCCTGTCAAGTTTCTTCTCCCCCAATCCCAGCTAATACAGATCTCCAGAGTTTTGCCTTCACTTGGCAAGGGTATCAGTACACCTTCATGATCTCACCTCGGGGGCTGCATTGGCCCTTCTGCCTTCTGCTGTGACACAGTCCACAGGGACCTTAATCACACTGATATCTCCTATGCACTGCATGGCGCCTTAACATTACTACTATTTTATCCCACCCCTAAAAGTGAAAGATTAGTTGCTAGGATTTGTATCAGCCACCACAAAAAAAAAAAAAAAATGAGGCATCGAGCTTGAATCATTTGGATCTTTAAAGCAACACACACTCTGTGTGGACATGCTTCCCCGAAACATTTGCTGAGTTCACTCAGGGCTCCCCGTGGTGAGTGGGGCCCAAGAAAGAGAGAGTTCTTTCACAGGCAGGGTGGGGGGCCAGGCAGGGGGCCAGGCTGTCTCACCACAGGGACACTGATGCCCTATCAGAGCTCATGCTAAAGTGCCTGTAGAAGATGCGGATTCTGTTCAGAGCCTTTGATGAGCCCTAACAGGAGAGTCACAATGACAAACCCTAGCAATGAGGAATGAGCTCTCGCTCAGGTGAGAACCATTGTCCTCTGTGCAGCACCCCCTGGCTGGGTTCCTGGGTCCTAGACCAGACCATGGAGTACTGAGTGACTCCACGGGCTGCTCATTATGAACTGGGTGATGTTCGATGCACACAGACATACAATTAAACACGCACAGCGGCACTCCTGCCGTTAAGTGAAAACAGCACGTGTGAGACGGCCTGAGAAGGTCCCCAAGGCACCAGCGCTGGCAGGAGCAGATGGCTCCAACTCTCGTGACAGCTATGCCCGCTGCTCAGCCTCCCCTCCCTCCGTCATGTTTGTGGCCTCATGGGGCACCCATCTGACTAGTTGACAGAAGACAAGAAAACACGGAACTAGTTTACCAGTGGGTCTGAGTGGCGAGCTGGCACCAAAACTGCTTTCTGGGTGGCCCTACACAGGGATGGCCTCCAAGGATAGCAGGAAGGGCAGTCTGGCCAGGGCCAAACATCCAGACGCAGTGCCTCTGGTCATCCACTGCATCTGGGAGGCGATGATAACCCAGGGATAAATGTGCTTTGATTCGAGAGTGAAGCTCACAGCCCAGGGTTGGCAGTGCAGACAGGAGGGATGCTGATGAGCCACTTGGTGGGCAGACTGCACTGATGTTTGTGCTCCATGGAAATGCCACTGAGGCCTCCTGGCCAAGGAGCTCTCAAGTCAGGGGGGCAAGATGGCACCTTCTGTAGGTGTGTTATCGTGTGACCAAGCCTCTGCCATCCTGCCCATGTGGCTGAGGAAATAGGCATGGCGGACTTCCCAGGCTTTGTGCCTCCCAAGCCCAGATTTTCCATCCAAGTGCCCCACTTACTGTCTTGGGATCCCACAAGTGACATCCACAATCCAGGGGCTCATAAGAGGAAAAGAAAGAGTGGCAATGGGTGTGTGTCCATGAATTTACTGGCCTCACCCTGGGCCCTTCACCCAGAGCAGGTGGCCTGACAGAAAGGAGGGTGAGCCCCAGCTGGGAGGCTGTACTACTGATGCTCAGATGCAGGTGGGCAGGTAGGGTACAGAGCAGGCTCCGACCCTGAGCTGAGCTAGGGTGCTGCTTTCCCCACCACCAGAAAGCAAGGCGTCGAGGTCCCTGGCCCCTCAGCACACCATGATCATCTGAAGGAGTCTTCTTCTTGTTCCGGCAGGGTGGGATCATGAGAGGGGAATGGTGGTAGGGATGTGGGTCCCTCTGTCCATCTGGGACTTCTGCTGCTGCTGAGCCAATGCCTGGAGAAGGGAGTGGCCATCCTGGTGAGGGAATCTGCAGTGACCACTCTGGGCAGTAGGAGGAGGCTGTGCCCACAACTAGTCAAAGAGGCCAGAAACTGCAGCCACCCATAGAGACCTACTGAGAGCTCAGAGCCTGCATGAATGAGGGCCTGGGTCATGGCCACCCATGTGTGCCAGAGGGAAAGGCACAGGGGAATGCCTGGGGGAGGCAGAAGTCCAGTGGTATCCCCCATATTCCACATGTTGAGGTCCTAACCCCCAGGGCCTCAGAAATTGACCTTGTTGGAAGTAAGAGGTGATTGGTGGGGCTGAGATGAGGCACACTGGAGCAGGTGGCCCCAGTCGCACATGACAGTGTTCCTGCACAAATGGGAAAAGTGGACAGAGACACCACACAGGGAGAAGGGACGAAGGCAGAGAGGGGGTGCTGCCTCTGCACTCCAAGGAATGACAAAGATTATGAGCAGACACCAGAAGGCAGTGGGGCCCGCAGCAGAGCTGCCTCGTGGCCTCAGAATGCCAACAAGCTGGTCTTGGGCTTCAGCCCCCAGAAAGGGGACATGATACATTTCTCTTGTTTAAGCCCCCCAGTCTGACAGATCCAGTCATTGCTATTACCAGTGTCAGCCAGGCCCTACTCCTGTAGTGTGGGGACAGAGGACAGTCTGCTCCTGTCCTGAGGCCCATCAGCAGAGGACCCTGCTCTGGCCGCCACATGCCGAAGGGACTAGCCCCCTCAGGGTCCCTTCCCCTAGACCAGTGATTCTCAACCTTCCTAATGCTGCAGCCCTTTAATACAGTTCCTGTGGGTCACGACCCACAGGTTGAGAACCGCTGCCCTAGACTGTGCTTGGGACACCAGGAATCCCAGAATTCCCCCCTCATAGGGCTTGGGAAGGCCCCTTCTTGGGGTCTGTCTTCCGGTGGCACATGCTGCAGTGTGCATGCATCTAGGCGTGGCCAAAGCTATGGACAGAGTTAAGGGGCGGGCCATGCCTTGCTGTCCCCACCTCCCCACCCATTGTCCACTCTGGCTGTGCTCTGCATGGGGCATCCTCCACTCACACCCAGCGATTCTGGCAGGAAGTAGTTAGTGGGAGTTGCTGGCAGGAGGAGGCAACAGACATTCCTGACTGCCACCTCCACCCGTGCACCAGCTCCTCCGTGGGCCCCAACCTTGCTGGAACCCACATAGGCAGATGCAGTTTTGCAGGGCCTGAAACATACACATTTTGAGTGCCTCTTTAAAGAAAAAGATATGTATACATACACACACATCTGTAATACAACATATATTTTAATACATAAATAAGTAACATATTTTACTATTACTTATTGACTGAATCATGCACCCCTCCCAATGATACACTGAAGTCCTAACCCCTAGGACCTCTGAATACAACTGTATTTGGAGAGAGGGTCTTTAGAGAGGTAATTAAGTTAAAATGAGATCACTACAGTAGGCCCTAATCCAGTAAAATTGGTGTCCTCATAAGAGGGAATGTGGATTCAGATACCCACAGAGGCAGACCACAGGGAGACACAGCGAGAAGATGGCCATCCACAAGCCACAGAGAGAGGCCTGAGAAGAAGCCAGCTCTGCCTACGCCTCATCTCTGATGTCCACCTCCAGACCATGCAGAAACACATTTCTGTTGTTTAAGCCACCCGGGATGTGGCATTTTGTTTTGGAAATCCTAGTAGGTTATAGATAGAAAGGTGAATCAATCGATTAATAGAGAGATTATATATATATATATATGAAACAGGCCGAGTGCAGTGGCTCATGCCTATAATCCCAGCACTCTGGGAAGCTAAGGTGGGAGGATCTCTTTAGGCCAGGAGTTCATGACCAGCCTGGGCAACATAGCAAGACCCTGTCTCTATAACAAGTAGAAAAATTAAATGGTTGTGGTAGCGCATACCTGTATTCCCAGCTACTCAGGAGGCTAAGCAGGGAGGATCACTTTAGCCCAGGAGTTGGAGGTTATAGGGAGCTAGGATTGCTTCACTGCATTCCAGTCTGGGTGACAGAGTGAGATACTGTCTCTAAAAATATATATATAGAGAGAGAAAGAGGCCAGTGTGGTGGCTCATGCCTGTAATCCCAGCACTCTGGGAGGCCGAGGCAGGTGGATTGCCCTGAGCTCAGAGGTTCGAGACCAGCCTGTGACAGAGTGAGACCCTCACTCTAAAAATAGCCAGGTGTGGTGGTGGCCCCTGTAGTCCCAGCTACTTGGCAGGCTGAGGCAAGAGAATCCCTTAAGCCCAAGGGTTTGAGGTTGCTATCAGCTATGATGCCACAACACTCTACCAAGCGTGACAAAGTGAGACTCTGTCTCAAAAAATATATATATATATAAAATATGTATGCACACATAAATATTATATATATACATATATATTATATATATATATTTAAAATTGTTACTATCCATGTGATGCGAGTTCTGTGTGATGCGAGGTGTCTGTGTGATGCGAGGTGTCTGTGTGACTCGAGGTATATCTGATCTTAGCACTATGTTCTTGGACAGTGCACTCACTCTTTCCTGAGTAGACAGGAATCTTCCTCTCTGCTTTCTTGGATGTGGCACTTCTAGCTAGGGAGAAAAGATATATAACAGATCCATCTTTCACAAATTTTCTGAGACATATGACAATGTGAATGCATCTCTGGGGTCCCTCCCACAGACTCAGACAGGGCCTGGATGGGTGAGAAGCCTGGAACTTCAACCCTTACCCTCACAGCCAGGCTGCTGTAGGGGCAGAAACCTGTCTTCAACCCTCCTTGGCAGTAGGGGTGGTAAAAGCTCCCACAGTGGCTGGCCTCTGAGTCTCTGCTTTTGCCTCAGCCCCTTTATTAAATGAGCTCATAAGAGCAAATTCTGGCGGCTCAGCCCCTGGGGATATCTAGGCAGTGACCCCCCACTCTGTACCTCTTATCTGTTTGGTGCTTACAGCACCTGCAGGCCCCCATGTTCCAACACACTCAGAGGGAGTGGGCATTGTCTCCACATTCATTTGCACACCCTGCAGGGCCATTCATCCGTCTCCCTCAGCCTGCTCTGCCCTGCAGGCACCTGGGTCCTCAGGCTTCCAGTGGGGCACCTGGTCTCCCAGGCATTTCAAATGCACACCTTGCTTTGGTTCAGGGGTGCTAGGGTAGGAGTCTCCCCACTTGACTGGTGTAAGCCTGGTGCTGAGAACTCTCTGAACCCCCTCCCCTTCCGCAGACAGGACTGGGGTGGGGCAGCCCCTCCCATCGGGCTGCTGTGGCTACCTGTGCTGCTCTTGTGAAATCCTAGGCATGGAAGAGTCTGGGCTGCTGGCCGATCTCTCTTCAGAATGTGGGGACCTTGTCTCTAAAGGAGATCCCACTGTGGGATTTGAGTGCTTGTCCAGCTGCCCAGACACTGGTATTTGGGAGATGGCTGGGGTCCTTCACGGCTGTGTCTCCCATGGCAGCCAAAACAAAGGACCACACACCTGGGGGCTTCCAGCAACGAAAACACCTCCTTTCACAGCTCCAGAGGCAGAAGGCAGGTGTCAGCAGCGCCAGGCTCCCTCTGAAGTCTCCAGGGCAAGACCCTCTGGTGCTGCTCCCCCAGGTTAGTGGTGAGAACCATTAACCCGCAGCACATCAGCCTCTGCCTCCATCGTCACATGCGTGGTGGATAGTTTCATGCATCAACTGGACTAGGCTAAGCAACGCCCAGATAGCTGGAACACATTGTTTCTGTGTCTGTCTGCAATGGTGTTTCTAGAAGGAATTAGCATGTTAGTTGGTAGACTGAGAAAAGAAGATCACCTTCACCAGCATAGCAGGTGTCACCTAATAGAACAAAAATGTGGAAGAAGACGAGAGTTTGAGCTGAGATAGCCACTTTCTCCTGCCCTTGGACATCAGGCCTCTGGGTTCTCAGGCCTCTGGACTCAGGCTGAACTATAGCACCAGCTCTCCTGTTTCTCCAGCTTACACATAGCAGGTTCGGGGGTGCTGGAGTAGAAGCCCCACCACAGCCCCCTGGCTGGAGTGCTGAGGTGTCACCATAGCTGTCTGCAACATCAAACTCCTGGGCTCAAGCCTCCTGAGTAGCTGGGACTACATAGCCAAGTTTTTCTATTTTTAGTAGAGATGGGGTCTTGTTCTTGTTCAGGCTGGTCTCAAACTCTTGAGCTCAAGCAATTTTCCCACCTAGGCCTCCCAGAATGCTAGGATTACACTGCCACTGGCTAAAAGCATATTTCTAAATGAGGCCACACCACAATATTGGGGTTAGGATTTCAATATAGCTCTCTGGGGACACAATTCAACCCATAATAGTAGCAGATCATAGAGTTCACCTCAGCTAGTTTAAGAAGAAATGGATTTGTAGGGGTTATAGGATGGCTCACAAATCAGGCCAACCTTCCAGTAGCAAAGCTCAGACTCCCTGCCAGGACTGATTGGGATCACCTGCCCCCCTCCCAGCCCTAGAACTACTGGGCTGTACTGCATCAGGAAGTTGATACCACCAGTAACCCTGGACATGTGTCACCAGGTTTGCTGGTACCCTAATATACAGGCTTCTGCCACATGTCAAGTTACACATCTAGCCTTCACAGTGGCAGGCCAGTGAAATCCTGATTTCAAATGGGAAAGACTGAGTTCACCATATGGGAATTAGCAGAATGCAGAGGGATATTTGGAAGAGGTTGGGCAGCCACAGGATGGATGTCCACCCCTGCAGCAAATCCCACTCTCCCCATCCCCCTCTCACTGTGGGCACATGACTTAGCTCTGACCAGCTAAGGATGGGATGTAGGTGGAAGTCTTCTTGGGAGCCTCTGGGCATGTGTTTTCATGATAAAAGAGGCAGACATCTTTGTCACTATCCCTTTCTGCTTCTTCCAACAAGAATATGATGTGGCATCTTGAGCTATGGCAACCCCCTTGTAAGCAAGAGGAAAGACCCATAGAATTACAAAGATGTTGGCCCTGACATCACTGGGCTGCTGAACTAATGCCAATAATACCTGCCTTCAGAATTCTTGTTATGAGAGAAAAATTAGTCCCCCTTGGTTCAAACCACTCTCTGCATTTGTTGGAGTTTTTGCTATGTGCAGCCAAAAGTGCTTCTAACTGATACATTACCCATCTACCATCAATCTGCCTACCCACCCACCAGTCCTATAGTTAGCAAAGGTTTTATGCAAATGAGTGACATAGTTAAACTTGCTTCTTAGAAAGAATTGGAGGAACAAGAGAAGAGATATAGAGCTGGAGTGGAAGGCTGCTGTAGGGATGCAGATGAAGGAGCTTATTCCAGAGACGTCAACCTGTAGGAAGTTGTTAACTATTAGAAAGAGGATTAGGGAAATGGAAAGTTTTGAAGGGTTCCTAGATTTGTACCAAACTGAGCTCTCTGATAAGGACAGTATAGCCCTCTGAAGTAGTGGCATTTTTTCTTCCAGACCTCATGTGTCTAGGCCTTTCCAGATGGGGGTCCCATCCCATTGCTGCCACCAAACTATTCCTCTGCCACCCTAGAGAGAATGCATCACCTGGGCTTGCCCAGCCTAGGCCTGGTGAGCAGCAGCATGAGCCAGCAGACAAACCCAGGTATGTCTTCTCTGGAGCCAGGCCCATCAGGCTGGTGAGTGCTTTCCTGTTTGGACAGATCTGGCCTAGAAGGGGCTCCTAGGAAGGGCAGACTGCCTTGGGCAGTGCTGAGGGTCAGACCCAACACACCCTGGACCCTGTAAGTAAGATTTGAGCAGGGATAATGGGCAGGAAGCCTCAACAGCGAGCGTGAGGCCCAAACACAGCCACAGACTGAGAGTGGGTCACATGTAGCCCTTGGAGGCCCCTCTCTGCCTGGTTCTGCAATTGCTTTGGGTGGATTCAGTATTTGTGAGAATAACCCATCCAAGCCTGTCTCCTTTATGAAGTAAAATAAAATCTCAAGCCTCCCCCTCCAGTGACTGAGTGACTGGACCCCCCCCTTGGCCAAGGGGGTCCCCTAAAACTAAGTTGCTATCTATGAGAAAGAAGATCTGATATGCCTCTTCACGTCCCCTTCTCCCTCTTAGAGATGTCCTTTGTGAGCCATTATCAGGTCTGAGGCTATGCAGGACCTACCTGCAGGTCCTCAATCTATACAACAAACCACTTGGGTCTGGGCATATGTCCTGTAGTTTGTTTCTGATTAACAGACCCTTATCTTAACTCAGCATTCCTTTCTGTTCACTCCTGGTCTGTTACACAGAACCTAACTCTTTCAGTCAATTGTCAACTGAAGAATCTTTAAACCCACCTATAACCTGTAAGGCCTCCCTTGAGATGTCCCACCTTTGGGGGCCAAACCAATGTGTGCCTTCCACATTGATTTATGTCGTTGCCTGTAACTCCTGTCTCTCTGAAATGTGTAAAGCCAAACTGTGACCCCAGCTCTGAGACCCACTTTCTCAAGGCTTCTTGGGTGTAGCTTTGCATCATGATCCACAAATTTGGCTCAGAATAAACCTCTTTTAAATCATTTAACAGAGTAGAACTTCCTTTCCGTTGACACCTTATTCATTCCTCCACTATTCAGTGACACTGGTGGACAGCGTGAGACCCGAGGGCTCCCTGTCCCATTCCCCTCACCTCCCTTCATTCAGTCTGCAAGTCTTTCTATGGTGCCATGGAACCACGTGTCGGGCGCCCGGGGAAGCTTTGAGGATACAAAGGTGACCAAATCACACACAGTCCCTGTCCAGGACGCACATTCTAGAAAGAGAGAGCGACCAGAAGTGTGGACCCGTGACTAAAGGATAAATAACACGGAGCAACGGAAGGTCCCGCCCGAACGGAACCCCTGTCACCGCGGTTTGCGCTTCCGTGGGGGGCCTTCCGTGAGCTACACCGCTTGTGGCTCACACGTGAGGTGTGGGCGCGGGTAGAAATGAGTGCGCATGCGCGGGCGCTCCACTCTAGTAGCTCGGGAATCCGGCCACACCCGCGGCGGGTCTGCACTAGCAGCCGTACCCTTTTGTCCCATCCGCCTGGCCTCTGCATTACCTCGGAAGGTGGGTGGGATGGGCTGTCCCCTCCGGACCTTTCCCGAATAGCTCGGAGAGGAGGAGGCGGCTCGGATCTCGATGGACAACGGGGGTGGGGGGCGTGTCGGCTGGGAGCCGAGAGGGAGCCGGCCACTTTCCCGGCCCGGTCACTGCCCCCTGCGCAGCCCTGGCCCCGGCCCTGGCCCCGAAGAGGAGCTTAGGACAGGGGTGGAGCGACGTGGGAGGGGAGGTACGCCTGGACCACTCGGGGAAGAGGAGGTGGGATGTCATCCTCAAGCAGGCAACTGCTAGGGTCAAATTAATGTTGTAACAAGACCGCTTGGTAATTGTGTGTGGGGTGGTTATGACCCACACGAGGGTGCTGGCGGTGGAGATGGGAGAGCAGTGGACAGACCCCTGGTGTATTCTGCACACAGAATTTGCAGAACCTGTCAGCTGTGGAGAGTAAGGGAGAGGAAAGAAGCAGGAGTCACTTAAGCTTCCAGCTTGAAAACGGGCGGGTTCGTTGGTGGTTTTATGTACTGGAACCAGGGTGACTGGGTGAGGAATTGAGGAGTGGGCTGGAGTTCTAGGTGTAGGCCATCTGCCCAGTGGTGGGGCGTGGGTGGGGCTTAGTGTGACTGGAGCCAGAGGACAGCGTCCATTTAGGAGGCACCAGCAATAGATGGAATTTGTCTCAGTGAGAAAGAATAAGATTCCTAAGGCAGGAGCCAAGAATGCCAGCAGGTGCAGAAGCTGGGAGAGGGGAGGAGGCCAGTGAAAGAGCCGCGCATGAGGTGAAAGGACACCCAGAGGACTGGCAAGGAGAGTGCAGGAGAGAGTGGCCAATGAGCAAACTGCCTTGTTTAACTTAGTGGCCTAGGGGGCTGCTGGTCTCTGGGGCAGTGGAGTGGTAGAGGGAAGCTCCACTCTGAGAGAGAGCTGGATCACAGAGTAAATAGCAGCTTCTCCTTTGAATTAGATGAACTGATTCTTGACTTCATCTGGAAAACCAACAAGCAAAAATGGCCAAGGAAACTGGAAAAGAAGCAGAATGAGTGACAAGCCCTACCAGAGATCAAAACACGTCATAACACCTGCTGGAGCCAGCATGCAGCATGGTCACAGAACGTGGACAGAGCTAGGGAAGGCAAACTCCCTGAACACATCCACACATGTGGGAATTTATACATAAGGACTGCTATCAAGTCAGCAGTGGTAATGAGTGATATCACTCATCTGGATAATCATACAGTTAGAGTCATATGTTGACCCTACACCACTTCATACTAAAAAGATCAGAGATTAAATGTGAAAGAAGTGAAACCACAAAACTGCTAGGAAAAAGAAAAAAAACAAGTAAATTCTTTAATATTAGAGTGGACCAACCAAAATGGACAAAGGACACAAAGAGTCAACCTAAATGAAATAGAAATGACCCTTAACATAGGAAAAGATAATTGAATCCACTCATAATAAGAGAAATGCAAATTAAAGCAATTCTGAGATACTATCTTTTGCCTAGAAGATTTTGAAAAATCCAAAAGTCGATATTAAGGCTACAGGAAAACAGGTGTCGGGGGAGTGGAGATGGTGCAACCACCAGGGAAGCAATTGGGCATCTTGCAGGGGATTGCAGGTGCTTTTACCCAGTGGGCATATGTACCACACAGTTCATGGTCAAGGTTATTTGCTATGGCATTATTTACAATAGCAAAAGTTCAGAAATGACTCAGGTGCCCAACTCTAGAAGTCAGCTAAATAGATGATTGTACAACCACGCTGTGAAATACAATATAGTTTAGAAATAAAAGGGTCAAAGCAGTGTCTGTGTTGATATGGAAAGATCTCTACAACATACTTTTAAGAGAAAAAAGTGAGGGCAGAATAGCATATGCAGTGTGCTACATTTGGGGGTGATAATGGGAAGGGAGAACGTTTGCTTGTATTTGCAGAAAGAAACATTGGAGAATACATGAGAAACTAATAATAGTGGTGACCTGAGCACAGGGACAAATGGAGTGTGGGTAGAGCTACTGGCTGGCTAGGGAACAGAGCCAGAGGAAAGATTTTC
>NW_003852678.1:692493-706851 GCF_000181295.1 Otolemur garnettii
AAAAAAAAAAAAAAGAAAAGAAAAGAAAAGATTAAAACAATACTGGGGAGAAAGGAAATAGAAGGGAAGTACACAGAATTCACTAGTTGTGTGTGAAGCCTTACTGGAAAAAAGCAGAAAAATGGAAGGTGATATGGGATAAAAGAAGAGGTTCTGAATTTTATTCTAATCTATTGAATTGGTAATAGTTGGCAGTGTGGCCCAGAAGTTTAAAAGTTACTCTCTTCCTTCATTTTCCAGCCACCAAGTTCCCTCCCATAGACAACCAGCATTTCTGTAACATCTCTAGAATATTCTACACTTGCACATGATCTGTACTGTATTTATGTGAAGTAGAAGGGGACCCACCTCTCCATGCCCCCCCTTTTTTTTGAGACAGAGTCTTTGTCACCCTTGGTAGAGTGCCATGGCATCATAGCTCACAGCAACCTCAAACTCTTGGGCACAACTAATTCTCTTGCCTTAGCCTCCCAAGTAGCTGGGACTATAGGCGCCTACCACAATGCCTGGCTATTTTTAAAGATGGGGTCTTGCTGTGGCTCAGGCTGGTCTAGAAGTTGTGAGCTCAGGCATTCCACCCACCTTAGCTTCCCAGGTTGCTGTGTGAGCCATTGCGCCTGGCCCTCCATGCCCTTTTATACCTTGTTCCCATCTTGTCTGTTGTGGATTAGTCTGGCTTCTACTGGGAGCTCAGATAAACAAAACCACCTAGTTCATTCTCCTGTACCTGGTTTCTGACTTGAGGTCAGCAAGACCCATCCACAGCATGTGTGTGTCACCAGTGCCTGCCCTTTGCTGGTGTATTACATCCCACTGGGGGAGTGACCCCAATCTCCTGTGGATGGACATTTGGGTCATCACTAGCTTTTTGGTAATGTGTAAAAAGTGCTGTGCTCCTGTAAGCACAAGTCCTTTTGTGATGTCACCTTTTTTCCTCCCAATTAATACCTGCGGTCTTTGCTTTGTTGGGCCAAAAGATAGGCATATATTTAATTTCCTAAGAAACTGCCGATCTCTCTCAATGTGGCTGTGTTGTGTTTCATTTCCCATCAGCAGTGATGAGTGTTCCAATTGCTGTGTCCCCACTGTGGTGTCTTCAGGATGGTGACTCTGTTGTGATTTTCATCTGTTTTCCTGGTGACGAGTGATGCTGGCTCTTGTGCACGTGCTTATGAGCCATTTGTGTGACTTTCCTCCATGGTGTGCCTGTCAGATCTGCTGCCACAAACACACGGATCCTACCTGGCAGTTTGTTTTTTAGGGCCTCTCCTTTCCACTTTCCTTTTGCTCACTTCTACTGCCTTCAAGAGTTTTTTTTTTTTTTTTGGTAGAGACAGAGTTTCACTTTATTGCCCTTGGTAGAGTACCATGGCGTCACACAGCTCACAGTAACCTTCAGTTCCTGGGCTTAGGCGATTCTCCTGCCTCAGCCTCCCAAGTAGCTGGGACCACAGGTGCCCGCCACAACGCCCAGCTATTTTTTTGTTGAAGTTTGGCCAGGGCTGGGTTTGAGCCCGCCACCCTCAGTATATAGGGCCGGCGCCCTACTCACTGAGCCACAGGTGCCACCCAAGAGTTTTGTTTTATTGCTTTTAATCTTTATTTTTGGGCTTGGCACCTGTGGCTCAAGCAGCTAAGGGGCACCAGCCACATATACCTGAGCTGGTGGGTTTGAATCCAGCCCGTGCCCGCCACACAACAATGATGGCTGCAACCAAAAAATAGCCAGGCGTTGTGGTGGGCGCCTGTGGTCCCAGCTACTTGGGAGGCAGAGGCAGGAGACTTGCTTGAGCCCAGGAGTTGGAGGTTGCTGTGAGCTGTGATGCCCCGGCACTCTACCCAGGGGGACAGCTTGAGGCTTTGTCTTGAAGAAAAAAAAAATCTCCATTTTTGCCCAGAATTCATCATTGCTATCCATGGGAGGGGGTGTCAGTTGAACCAAGCTGCCCTACCATTTATTCCATAAGGGTTTTTTATTTTGTTTGTTTGAGACAGGGTCTCACTATGCTGCCCTTGGTAGAGTGCTGTGGAGTTACGGCTCACAGTAACCTCAAACTCTTGGGCTTAAGTGATTCTCTTACCTCAGCCTTCCAAGTAGCTGAGACTACAGGTGCCTGCTACAACATCTGGCCTTTTTTTTTGTTGTGGTTGTCATTGTTTAGCAGGCCCAGGGTAGGTTTGAGCCCGCCAACCCTGGTGTACGTGACCAATGCCCTAACCATTGAGCTACAGGCACCAACCTGTAAGGGTTTATTTTAATTGCTTCTATTCTATTATGAATGAGGTGACACCTGTGTTTTAGGTCCCAGAGATGCTTGCCCTTTTCTTCCTGTGACCTGCATGATAAGAGGATGTTTGGGTTCGGCCAAGGTTTGGGTTTTCCCCTGAAGTCTGACAGAAAAAGCAGGGGAAACTCAAAGAAGTCTTTCCTACTTTGAGCAGAGGGGCAGGTGGGGTGGGGATGGGAAGGAGATGGACAGGGCACAGCTGGAGTCAACACACAGAAGCTGCTTGGTCAGGTATAGCCTGCATTGTACACTTCAGACAGGCGGAGGTGGGAGGGTGTGCAGGGGAGGGGTGGTCAGAGCTTTCAATGAATGATAGCGAGACCCTGCTGGACAGCCCAGCTCAGAGGGGGAAGAGAAGGTTGTCTACTTGGAGGGCCGGGGTCTCAAGACAGCAGGACTCTGTGAGCCGGAGGGGCAGGTGGGCATTCTACAGGGGTGTGGAGTGGGAGGGGCAGTGGCAAGGAGCCTGTCTGTTCAGTTAGGGAGGCTGCCCAGGGAGGGCCCTGGGGAGGGCTTGGGCAAAGGAGTTATCTGGGGCCTGTGGGTGTGATTGGCACATTTAGGACAGAATTTTACTGATGAAAAAAGTGCAGTGCCTGCATATAGGCAGTGCCAGGACAGGATCTAGGCCACTCCCAGGCCAGTGTCCTCAGCCCTCCAATTTCTTTCTTTTTTTCTTTGAGACAGAGACTCATTCTGTAACTCTGGGTAGAGTGCCATAGTGTCATTGTAGCTCACAGCAACCTCAAACTCTTGGGCTCAAGTGATTCTCCTACCTCAGCCTCCCAAGTAGCTGGGCTTACAGTCGCCTACCACCACACCTAGGCCCTCCAAATTCTGCTGAAAGACCAAGTGTTATGGGTTCAGTTATGTCCCTGCACATATCCACGTGTTGAAGACCTGCCCCCAGCCCTCAGAATGTGACTGTGTTTGGAGACAGGCCCTTTAGAGAGGGAACTGAGGCAAAATGAGGTCACTAGGCTGGACCCTCATCCAACAGGGCCAGGGCCTCATAAGGGAGATCAGTGTGCAGACACACACAGAGGGACAGTCACAGGGGACGTAGGGAGGAAATGTCTGCAAGCCCAGGAGAGTGTCTTGGAGGAGCTGTTCCTGGGACACCTTGGCCTCAGACCTGGGAGGTCATAAATGAGGGTATTGAAGTTGCTGATCTGGTACCCTGTGGCAGCCAAGGAGGACAGAGACATGTCCCAGGGTCTCCTTAGGAAGGCAGAGGAAGGGGCTCCTTCTGAATAGACTTCAGTTTAAAAGCATGGAAACAAAACCATGAGGATCCCACGGAGGGAGGTGAGTCCCTGTCCTCTGAGAACCACCACCCTCTCTGAGGGGCTGCTTGTCACTCAGGCCTGTAGCTGGGCCAGGTGGGCTTGACTCTGGCTCAGTCATCCCTGCCTGGCTTCATCAATGTCCTCAGGCCTCTCTGAATAGGCTGTGGCCCTGACAGCTCCAGGAGCAGCATTTTCTGTCACTGCCAGCTATGTTCTGCCCACCCTTCCAGCCACCTGCCTTGGGCCTCTGCTGCTGCCCAGAGCACTCCACCATTCTCTGTGGCAGCTGCAGGGGGTAGGAGAGAGGAGCCTTCCCAAGGAGTGGGACAGTCAGGCTAGGGCCAAGCAGTGGTCCTCGAACTGCAATGTCAGCAACCCCCAAGCACACCTGATGCTCTGGGCAGTTTGGGGATTCTGTAAGAGTACGTTGCCAGGGCTTCTTGCCCTCCGCTCCCTGCTCACCTGGTGATGGCCCCATAGCGAGGTGGCAGCACTGTCAACACTCCGTGGCCATTACCACTGTGAGCACCCTCACTGTGCTCACTGGCCATTACCCATTCGCGCCTCAGCAGTTGTCTGCCATCACTCCCATTTGGCAGGTGAGGACACAGAGGCAGAAGAGAAGAAATGACTTACTTACAAGGACATGACAGGTGGCCATGTGGAAGTTACTATGTCTAGCGGAAGGTATGCATTGGGAAGCATCTGGTGTGTGTGATGCTGACAAGTATAGACCAACAGTCAGAAATCCAGACTTGTTTTCCTCTCTGTGTGGAGGGGGGAGGTCATATGGAGGAGGTGAGGGAACTGAGAAAATACCCTGGGATTTGAGGGCTCCAGGGAAGGGAAAGGCAGGCACTGAAGCGCTACCCAGTAACAAGGGCAGATTTCACCCTTTCTCCAGCTACCTTTCAGACACAGCATAGTCAAGCACTACCTCATCATCCTGAAGCTAGCCCAGCATCAGGTCATTTCCCCCTACCCCAAGAGGCCAAGCCTGGATGGCCACTACTAGGGAGGGCCTTGGGGTGCAGCATGGGGATCTGTCACAAGTGATCATGGTAGTGACAGTGGTTGTGGTAATGTAATGATGGTGAAGATGGTGGTGGCAGAAATGGAGGTGGTATGATGATGTGGGTGGTGGTGATGGGAGCAGTGACGGAGATGAGGGCAGGAGAGGTGAAGGTGATGATGGTGATAGTGGTAGAGGTGGAGGTGATGGCAGTAGTGAGGTGGAGGTGGCAGTGATGAGGTGCTGGTGGTGACAACATTGGTGATAATGGGGGAGGTGATGGTGGTGGTAGAGGTGACAGTGTGATGATGGTAATGGTGGCAAAGGTGGAGGTGATGGTGGTGGTGGGAAGGTGATGGTAATAGTGGTAATGGTGGAGATGGTGGTGGCGGAGGTGACAGTGTGATGGTGATGGGATATTAGGGAGGTGGAGGTGATGGTAGTGACAGTGATAGTGGTAGAGGTGGAAGGACAGTGGTGGCAGAATTGACGGTGGTGATGGCAACAGTGGCAAAGGTAGAGATGACAGTGGTGATAGTGATATTGGTAGTGGTGGTGGTGACAGTAGTAGAGGCAGAGGTGGTGACTGATGTGACAGTAGTGGTGGTGATGACAGTGCTAGAGGTGGAAGTCCTGGCTGTAGTCCTGGGGTGGGCTGATGGTGATAAGCATGATAGTGACAGTACGAGGACTGGCTTGTTTGGTGCAGAAAAAATGGGATGGATGTGAGGAAGAAGGAAGCCATAGTCTAAGACCAGGGCAGAGGTCCAGGCAGCCCTCTGAAAGCTGGGGGTCATCAGGTAGAGTGAAACCCAGGAAAGGGTTTGGTGCCACCTATGGATGTTGGGAAGAGGCGAGGTCACATGTCCACCCAGGGGCTTACACACCCGCTCTATGGATGCTCCCTCCCCAGTACTGGCTCAGCCTGAGCCCCCTCCCCACCCTAAACTTGGGGTCCACATGGTTCTTCCCAAGCCAAAAGTACACTCTGGGGAAGCTGACAGCGCACGTGGGGGCCATTCGGTCCCATCTGCCCCATGGCCTGGTGAGGAAGGTAAAGCTTAGCTCTGGGGGACAGGTCAGCACTCCATGTGGGAGGAGGACAGGGGAGCTGGAACTACCACACCAGCCCCATCAGCCAGATCCCAGCTAGCTGGCCCGGGCTCTGAAACCTCTGTGTCTCACCTACCCGCAAGGGGCCAAGCCTGGATGGCCACTACTAGGGAGGACCTGAGGGTGCAGGGTGCTAGGGAGGAGAGACACGGCCAGGCCTCTGAATCACTAGTCCTTCTCAGGCAGATAGGGTGTGAACGAAGTGTGGAGGGTGGAGGGGGAGATGGAAGGAGGGGTAGAGAGTTGGAGTTACAGGTAGAAGGCAGGAGGACAGGGGTCCCAGGAAGGCGCAGATCCAAGACCTGAGCCTAAGGCTCAGCAAGTGTCCTCAGAGTCTGGCCTCCTCCTCAGGGCCAGATGCTGCTGTGCATCCCTGCATTTTAGCTTGTACCCTGCCTCCCTGGGATTCCCCTCCCCAAAACTCTGGTGGTAGGGACAAACCTAGGGAAACACAGGTGTCACCTGCCATGCGTCAGTGCCCCGCCCTGCTGGCCTGGCCTCTTTTGCCCCCATGTGCCCAGACAAGCAGCAGCCACTCTGCCAGTCCACACTGGGAGACAGGAAGCATGGCCCAGCCCCAACTGCTCCCAGGAATTGTCACGGCCATCTCCACCTGGGGTGGGTTTTATTTCCACTGTTGTCACCATGTAAACATAGGAAGATAGTACTCATTTCCATGACTATCACGGCTGCAGCATGTGGGTCTGTGCAGACAAGATCTTCCCATCAAATGCTAAGCACAGACAACTGTCCTGTAGGGGTCACTGGAGCTGCCATCTGGCCCCCAGAGGCTGAGCTGCAGCAAGACCTGGGGCAGGCAGCTGGGTTGGCCGGGAGCACCCCATACCCAGCTGTCCCTGACACGTGTCCACACAGGTCTTGTGGACTCTCCGTGGCCAGTGTCTTTTACACACACGCACATACATCATATTAAACGTGGCACTTCTGCTTGTGCTGACACCACAGTAACTGTGTGAAGAAACAGACTCCAGTGTTGGTACCCAGACAGGCTTCCCAGCCCAGGGAAGGGGAATCCTTCCCTCTGAAAACCACTGGGGTGGGCAGGGCCACTTCTCCCTGATCAGCTGAGGTGTGGCTGCCCATTTGCAAGGGCTGCTGGGCTAGCTCAGGCCCTGCCACCAGCTGGAGTCAGACACAGACACACGGCCCATGCATGGAAACCCCTGATCACGGAGCACATCACAGTGGGTGGGAAGTCTCACCAGCCCTTCCAGAGGTGGGGGCCAAGGTCAGGACAATCAGAGCAGAGGCCCTCCCCAGTCAGTCCAGGGCCTTGTGCTGAGCCAGTTCTCGGGCCGGCGGCCTGCACACCAGGAGAACCCAGGCACACAGGGAATGAGCCTTGGATGCATCCATCTACTGAAGGCCAACCATCACTTCACACCACACTAATAAGACTTATAAATACGACATCAAGTGTTGTTAGGAGAAAAGAAAATAACTTAAACTTGGCCAGACTCTGTCCTCTGTGCCACTCCCAACAGTAGCAAGAATATCCCAGGTGGCCTGGGGAAGCCACCTGCTGATGCCTAGAAGCTGGGGCCAGGCTACCCCAGCTCCTCACCTGCCCTAGGCCACAACCAGTGAGGTCCTGGCAGCAGGGTCTACTTGGTGAGCAAGGTAGATGAAGCTGGGTGACCCAAACCAATGCAGGGCCGTGGTCATTCACAAGTCAGGAGTGCCAGCCTCCCCTCCTCATCCCAAGGTGGCTTTCACCCACAACCCTGGGAGCCAGGAGGCCCTGCAAACATTGTACCCCAGACCTGCACTCACAGGAGAGCAGCTCAGCACCCCATGGCCTGCCAGAAGCCTCGTAGAGCCTCATAGAGGCTCTTTCTGAGTTAAAAGAGAAGCCATTTCCAAATTCCTACTTTTCCTGCCCAAAGTTACAGTGCAGTCAGGACCCGTATCCCACTCAGTGATAGTAACTGCAGTGCCACTCTGCTTCTAGCTGGCTCTACTCCTGCTCCAGGATCCCTGCTGGGGCTACAGCCCCCCCCCCGTGATACCAGCTGTGCCCAGATGGCCCCTGCTGGCACTCTCAGCGCCCTAGGCCTTCCCAGCAGTGGTTCCTGCTGCCACCCATCAGGAGTAGCCTGTTCCCTTTGAACGCTCCACTGGGAACTCACACTTAGGACTTTTCTGACACGTGAATCATTCACCTAGCATGAGGCCAGCCTCTCAAGGGTACCTCCACAGTATGACAGAGAAGTGGTAAGGAACATCCTGGACAGAAGATAAACATGGAGCCTTATGCCCAGGAACCTGGGTCAAATCAGGTGCCTACAGGACACCCCTGGGAGCTTGGCTGAAAGGGAAAGAGGAAGACATAATATTAGTCTGGACAGGGCATGGCCTGGGGGCAGGAGTGAGGGTGAGGCTGTCCAAGTGACCCGAATCCAAGACAGTTTCAGGAAGCAACAGCGTCCTTTCTACAGGGTGGGTCTGAAGTCTAGCCTCAGAGGATCCTACCTGGCTGTTCCAGTGTCCAAATGGGAGGGCCCTGCCCCTTCCCTTCCACTCCACCCCTAGGGCCCACCAGGATGCATCACACCAGTAGGGACTTGACTAGGCCACAGTGGAACTTGCGCACATGGCGGTACAGGTCCCCAGACTGTGTGAAGCGGCGCTGGCACCAGCGACAGGCATGGGGCTTCTCCCGCGTGTGCACCACAGCATGGCGGCTTAGGTTATGGGAGTACTGAAAACCCCTGCCACACTGCACGCAGGTGTAGGGCTTCTCCCCCGAGTGGGTCCGCTCGTGCCTCTTCAGTGTATATGTGCATGAGAATGTCTTCCCGCAGAGTGGGCACGTAGGCACAGCGCTGTCAGGTGAGAACCGGCTCCGAGTGCTGTCCCGCTCGCGGAAGTGGGCGCTAAGGTGCAGCTGCAGCACATGGGAGCTGGGAAACAGCTGGCTGCACAGTGGGCAGGTGCAGAGGTGCCCACCAGGCTCCACCTCACCCTCATTTGCCACTTGTCCTGCATCCAGCTCCAGCTCCTGGCTGCCTGCTGCCCAGCTGATAGGCAGGGGCTCTAGGCCCACTGCTGGGCCTTTGGCTGCAGGAACAAAGGGTGGCTTTGGAGGGCTGTGGGGACTCCTGGGGCTGTTGTCATCTTCCTGTTCAGACAGTGAGTCCTGCTCATCCTTCACCAGTGGCTGGGCTTCTTGCTGCTTGTGGCTGTAGAGAGGTGTCTGGAGGATGCAGGGTGAGTGGACAGTATCCTGCCTTGGGCCAGGCTTCAGTGACAGGTCCAGTGCCTGGTCTAACTCTCCTGGGGCCTGCCAGGGAGAAGGCCTAGATGAGGGGAGAGGGAAGGCAGCCTGGACTTCAACGCTGTGGGACTTGGTCTTCTGTACAGCTGGGCAGAGGTCAGGGGTCCAGGCAGGCCAGAGACGTGATGGCTGACCAAGTCGCTGTGCTGGAGGGGTGGGGGTCTCCAGGTCCTGCTTCCTGTCCTTGTCCCTGAGTCTGCCTTTGCAGACCTTGACGATGTCATACATGTGCAGGTAGCTAGCGGCAGCCAGGACGTCCTCAACAGGCAAGCTGCGCAAGTCCAGGCGGCCCTCGTACATGAAGTCCAGCAGGCGGCCAAAGGCGGGCGCCGTGACGATGTCGCCGTTGAGCCGCACAGTGTCGCGGCTGGTCGCGGGCCGGTCCCTATAGAAGAGATGGAAGTAGACGCTGCACGCAGCCAGCACGGCGCGGTGGGCTGGGAAGCGCGCGTCGCCCACCAGCACGGTGCAGTCGCACAGGAAGCCCAGCTCACGCTGCTGCCTCAGGCGGCCCAGAAGCCGCCCACCGTGCTCGGGAAACTCCATGCCCTCGCCGACATCACCTGGGCAAAGCAGGACGCCAGTCAGCGCGCCTAGAGACGCTCCTAATGCGCCCGTCCCAAGCAGGCAGAGCGTAAAGACCGGCACTGGAGGAACGCGCGTTAATTGCCCGCCCGGAACGGCCCTGGGCACCTGCCCGGAGCAGGAAAAACTCGATCGAAAGTAAACAGCAGCTACTCCGCCGCGGGGGCGGGTCCCGGGACACTAGCAAAGGGGCCCGAGCTGCGCGAACCTGCGCGCGTCTCCTCCTGCGAGCCCCTGAACTTCACTCCCAGGCGTCTGCCCGTCGCTGCGTCCCCCGACGCCACAGTCGCTGCGCCGCCGCCCGCCCAGTTACTCCGAGCTGCCTCCAGCTACCTCCCGGTCCGCCAGATGCCGCCGCCGCCGCCGCCGGCCCCATTTAAGGCAGCGCGGCCGCGGGGAGCGGGCTAGCGGGCGGGGCAGGCAGAGCCGGGAGCCCGCCCCCCGCGCTCACCTCCGCCGCCCGGAGCTCCTCTCTGGTCTCCGCCTGCGCCGCGTGCCCTCCCCGGTGAGGCCCCAGCGGGCACCGAGCAGCGGGCAGCGCGCCCCGGCGGGGAGGGCGCGGGGACTGGGAGAGCGCCGGGAAAGGCGCGCTCCAACTTGACCGGCCCGGCACCGCCCGCCGCTCGCCCCGCCCCGGAGAGAGCGAAACTCCGGGCGGGGGCTAGGGGGCGGGCGGAGGAGACTTCCCGGAGCGAGTGAACCGCTGAGGTCACCCTTGCCACCTCTTCCCTGTCCGCCCCGCCTAGTCCGCCACTCGCCCCTACAGCAAGGGCACTGAGGTGGAAGCGGGGTTTGGGGCGCGGTGCGGGGGTTAGGGGCTCTCTCGCGATACTTGCCGCCTCAGCCTCGGTGACTCCCGCGTAGTGTCCCAACAGCGTTCATCTGCAGAGACCCCTCTGAGGGCCCACTTCTACCGAGGCCTGCGCTAGGGCAGTCACCCGCAGGCACAGCCGGGCGCAGGCCCTGGAACGGGGAAGGGGGCGCATGGGTGAGGTTGTAAATTATGAAAAAAATGACACCACCTTTTTCCTTGAAAGCCTTCTTTTGAATTTAAGTTGACGCAGCTGGGACCCTCTTCCAATACTCAAGCGGGATCTTGACTTTGGAGGCCAGAGCAGGGAACTCACACCCTCTCAGCAGAGCCTAGCCCAGCATCTACAGAGGACAAGCACTTTAAGCTGTCGTTGGGGCACTGAGGACAGGACACCTCCTGGCAAACGTGGCGGGGTGGGGGCCCTCCAGAGCCCAGGTTAGGCTGGAACGTGTTCAAAGAGGAGGAGACAGCAAGAGCCGCCAGATCTGGCGTCCTGGGCAGGGTGTTCCGGGAGGAGGAGTGGCATGAAGGTGTGAGAAGGGGACACCTTGTTCTGAAAGAGGGAAATAGCCAGAAAGAAACAGAATGATGGGTCCCTGTGCAGCCTCCCCCCACCCCCCATGACCTAAGGCTGCCCTTGGCTGAGCAGGTTTAAAGGCACTCTGGACCCCATCATCTTCCCAATGACCCCGGTAACTAGATGCTCTTGTTTTTACCCTGTCTTGGTGAGGGAGCTTAGGGAAGATGTCCAGGGCTACACAACAGGCAATCTCATTCCACACCCCTGGGAACCAGGATGGAGGATGTGGGCATGGAGTCCACTGGCCAGGCTGGTGCTAGAAGGGGTCAGAAGGCTCTGACCTGGGTGGGGGTGCAAAGCAGGAGGGGCTGGGTTATAAGGAGTAGGACCCTGGCCAGGTGAGTGTGGGCAGGAAGACTGGAGCCCACTGCAATTACATCCAAAATCTGTGGGAAGGAAAGCCGTATTGTTACACTAAAAAGTTATTCCTTGTTTGACCGGATGTTCTGCATGTTTATTTCCTAAACCTGGCAGCTGCAGCTGGGAGCCTTGGAATCACAGTGTACTCACAGCTTCTCAGACCCTCAGAGAGATAGCAGAGCCCTTGCTTCCTTTATCAGGGATCTGTCTGCCCTGAGGACTTCTTCCTGGGGAGGCAAATTTAAATAATTGCCTACCCTCTATCCACTCCCCTGCCCTCCGCAGGAACTGTAAGCTCTGGGTGCACCCAGACTGGACTGCCTCCACCTGGCTCTACCTGGGGAAGTGCCCTGCCCTTGCCCCTCTGGGCCTTGAGCTCTGCCAGCCCCTGACCTCTTTGGGCTGAAGCAACCCTTATATGCAGAGTGGGGATCTGAGTGCTTCCCCAAGGTCTGGCGCTCAGCAAGACCTTAGGGCCTTTGCATTGCTGGTCACTCATGTTCTGGAATGTTCTCCAAATGTTCCCTTTACTCGCTCCTCTTCATTCCAGTTCAATGTCACCTCCTCCAGGGTGGCTTTTCTTGAGCACCACCCTAGTAAAGATCTGCCTCACCTGCTGCCACCCTCCTCTCCTGCCTGAGCCTTCTCTGGCACTCCCTGTGCCCTGACCCTAGGGTATCACATCTCTCCTGTTTCCTTACTGTTTTGTGCTGGGCACCCAGTGAACGTGCAGTCGATGTTTGTTGAGTGAGTGCTGGACGGCAGCTTCTGTGGGGGGATATGTGCTAGTTCCACCATCCTTCCAGCACTGCTTCCCATGCCCAGCCTTAACCCAGAACACTCAAGGCTGGGAGTGGGGGGCAATCATTCAGGGGCTCTGGACAGACAGGCAGAGTTCATGTGTGCTCCTGCCTGCCCTGCCCGCTGGCGGACAAATCAAGGCTTGGGCTCTTGACTGAGGCTATGGTGCTCAGAGGGTCAGGTGCTCTTGCAGGAGCTGGGGCAGAACCTAGAAGGTCCAGCTAGGGAGGGGTTCAAAAGGGGGCGAGAAGAGAGGGAGCAACATCTGAGTTCTACATCCTCCTGCCCCAGCACTCCAGGAGGAGGGGCTGTCCCAGGAAGCCCAGAGTGGGTCCCAGAAGCCTGGCCAGCCTGCAGCCCTCAGATTCCCTCTCCACTGGCTTGGTCTTAGGTGCAGAGATGACAGACAGAAGGCTGTTGTGAAGCTACAGTAGAAGTTACATCGTTCGGCAGCCATCTGGCCTGGAAGCTGCCCCAAGGCCCAGCCCTGCAGCTGCTGCCGAGATCACACAACCCAGGGCCCTTGAGTCCTGCCCCACGGCCACCAGCTGTAGGAGGTGACTGGACTTGAGGCCCCTGGGCTCCTAGAGTGGGCAGGTGGCACCTTCTCTTGGGCTGGGCACAGCAGTTTTTGCTGGAAACATCTGGTCACAGCACTTCAGCTGTCCCCAAAGCAGCCAATCCATTTGGGGTGATGCAGGAGGGGTATATTCTCCAAGAGAGGGCTCTGTCCTCCCCTTCCTTATCCCTTCCTTGGCCAGAGGAGGCCAGCCTTGTCCACTGGGATACCCCAGTCTTGAGAAGCAAAAACAGGACTGGGTATGGGGCTCACAGCAGGTTGTGGCACCAGTGGGTTCCACGGGGTCTGGTTAGCAGGGAGGTCTCCCGGAGATGGGCCAACATAGAGTAAGCCAGGAGGTTTGGACTCCTATGAGAACTACCTGGCAGCCACCGCGCCTTCCACGAGAGGGCCAGCCTACCCTGTGGCCTCTGGTCCTTAGCCTCTCCCCAAGTTAGCCTCCACCATCTCCGTAGTATGACAGCCCAGGATAGCAATGGGTGGAGGGGACTCTTCCTGGGGGAGTCATGGGCAGCTGGGAAAATCCCAGAGTTACCTCTGGGTGACCCAAGGTGGATTGCTGAGGGAATGACAGACATCTAGGCTCTGGGGGAAACCCTTGGATGAGGCAGCCAGTCCCTGGCACAGACCTTCTGGGCTTCTGACTTGGCCCCCTGGAGTCAGGGCTCTGTCTGAAACAGCAATGCTTAGGGTGGGGGTTGGGCAGAAGCGTCCTGAGAGAGAGAAACTGGGAGTCCTCTGCCCAATAGGGTGGTCCCGTGAAAGGGGAGAGAGTCCTCTGAGAAGTACCCTTCTCTTGGTCAGCCCCAAGAAGCAGAGACAGTGCCCCCCCCCACCCCATACTTATCATCCCGGGAAGGTAACTCAGAAGAGTGTTCCTTTTACAAAAGGGTTATTATCAGCCCTGGACCTTTGGGGGAGGGGGAGGGCCACCTCTAGGGCAGGGTTTGGGTGGGAGTCAACTGCAGACTTGTGGTGTCCCTGAATCTGCTGGAGGAAGGAGTTTTGCATCTCACAGTTCACCGTAGGAGCCCTGCTGTCTCCGAAGGACTGCAGACTTTGTGCCCAGGGCCCATCTTAGTCCAGCAGGGAGGGTCCTCCCCTTGAGTATGACTTTTCCCACCAACACACAGTCCTCCCCTGCGTGTCCACACCTGATTCAGGGTGGACCTCAGGCCAAGTATGCCCCTCTTCTGCTTCTGTCATCAGCAAAGTCCTCCTTGCCCCTTGTATTTATAGCTTCCTTCACAGCCCTCCCCCCAGAGGGCTGACCCACCCTCCTTCCATGGAGGCCTCTTACCCCAGGGGCCCAATTGCTTGGTAGGGCCAGGGTTGGCTGGGCCTTTTTAGACATTGCTCCCCCCATCTCCGCTGCACATTAGGGGCACATTCTAAAGTCACCCTAACTACCCCCTTCCAATATCAGCAGAAGTGCCCATTCTTTTCAGATCAGTCTTGGGCCCGTTGGGTCAGGTCACTTTACAGAAGGGGGAAACTGAGGCCAGAGAGGACGTGGCCCCGGGACAGGCTGCGCAGCAGTCCAGGTAGCAGCCCAGGCCCCCCAAGCTGTCTCTAGAGCGCTCCCCGGGCGCTCCGCCCTCGCCGCCGGCCGCGCTGTGGGGGCGCCCGGGGCCGCGG